>NC_135357.1:15335000-15635000 GCF_051622035.1 Arctopsyche grandis
CATTCATTTATATTCTCGCAATGGCCGGCCGTCACTTCTAATTCTTGCCAGGACTGAATAGCCGTTGCTATCATGTCCCAAGGGATACGACAAAAGGAAAAGTGTGTTGACAAGAACACGTGAAAGCTGATCGTCAATCTTTTTTCGATATTGCAATATATATGTATATACATATATAAATTTCAGAACTCAAAACGACGAAAAATGGCAAACCTTAGCATATCCATGAATATAAATTGCATTTTAAAACACACATGTAATATTAACATTACATATAAGTTGAAATCGATATACCTCGTATTTGTATTATTTATTTATTTATTTAATAGTTTTGGACCATTGTGGCATTACAGGAAGAACCTAATGCGCCACAATGGCCTACATTTGAAAAATATATAAAAACATGATATAAAAACAAGTAAACTGTAAATAAAGGAAAAAAGCAAAAGCAGAAAACATGGTAAAATAAAATAATAAAAAAAAGTAACAAAAGGAAAATAATACATCATTCAGAGAGAAAAAAAAATAACAAAAGTGTAAAAATTAAAAATAAAATCCATAAATCCCATTCTTTGTTTACACTGAGCAAAATTAAAATAGTATAAAAAAAATGTACAAAGGAGAAAGAAAAAATAAAATAAAATAAAACAAAATATGAATAAAAAATAAAATCACAGCGAGGCCCAAATGGAAGAGAGTAGATTAAGATTCCACACATTCATCACATTCAAATTAAGAAAGTAATGATGAGCGCAGGTTACCAGATAAATATGTTAAGATAATATCCGATAATCTACGCTCCCCAAGGTGGAAAATATCACATTCAGGGACAGCAGCAACGATTTCATTGAGAAGTCGAATAGCTCTTGGAATAGGAGCCATTCGAAAAAGAACTGTGCGAGCAGCAGGTACAACCATTAAATGATGATGTCTACCACGCACATAATTATTAGGGACATAAAGTCCCAACTGTTCCAGCAACAACGGGCATGACGTATTACCACGCAATAGCTGGAGAACGAAACGAATTAACGAGAAGTTTCTCCGAAGTTCACAATTAGGAAAGGAGTAGGATAGAGATATGGGTAGTACCCATACTCTTTCTTATAAAGAAAACGAAGAAATGCTTTTTGCACTTTTTCTATAATAAGAGAGTAGTTTGCTTCATGCGGAATCCACACAATTGCATTATACTCTAGCTTACTTCTAACAAGCGAGTTGAAAAGCAAGCGAGAAGACAAGGGGTTGGAGAATAATCTAGCATATCTCAAGACAAATCCGAGTCGACAAAAGGAAACGTCAGCGATTGTCTTGATGTGGTTGTGAAAGGTGAATTGAGGATCAAAAGTGATACCCAAGTCGACCATTGATTCCACGCGCTTCAACAATACGGATCCAATGGAATATCCGTGACAATAGAGCGAATTCGCACGTCCATAACTCAAAATAGCACATTTACTAGTATTCAGTTCAAGCCCTAAACTGGAACTGAACTCTAAAACAGCGTTAATATCAGCTTGAAGGAGAGAGGCTTGCCTCTCATCCTTAACAGCAAATAATAGTTTAACGTCGTCAGCAAACAAGAGACATGAAGCATTGCGTAGTACTTTTGGGAGGTTATTGATGACTATTGTAAATAGTAAAGGGCCTAAGGTGGACCCCTGAGTTACACCAGATCGCGTAAAAAATGAAGGAGATTCATAAATACCATATCTAACAAATTGCTTCCTATCACTAAGATAAGAAGCAAAGAGTTTAAGAAGACGTGGAGAAAAGCCCACTTCAGCTAATCTGATCATAAGAGCGTCATTGTTGACAAGATCAAATGCTTTTCGAAAGTCAAAGTAGGCTACATCAACTTGTTGTCCACGGTCAACTTTAGACATGGTATAATATGAAAAGCAGGCAAGATTAGTGGTAGTGGAACGACATGGTGAAAAACCATGCTGCTCATCACACAACAATCTTTTGAACTGCAAAAGAATCAAACGGTGAAGGATATTATCGAAAATTTTGGGAATAGCCGAGATGATAGCAATAGGTCTGTAATTTTCAACCTCATTTTTAGAGCCACTTTTATGAATGGGAATGACTCTAGATAATTTCCATTTTTCAGGATAATTACCAGAACCCAGAATAAGGTTAAAAATAAACTATAGAGGCTCTAAGAGCGAATTACAGCATGCCTTTAATACGTCAGGGGCACACCGTCAGGCCCAACAGACCCCTTCAGCTTCAAAGTAATATAATATAATAGTAATATTATATAATAGTACGTAAACTAGGGTCGGTCTCCGTGACGGACCGGAATGTGAAATGACAGAAAACGCAAATATCGGAAGGCAAAGATCGAAAATCGAAAGATCTTAAGTCGAAAGATCAAAAAAAAAAGGGTGCATGGTAAACGATACATACTCACGTACATACTCACTTAATTTGCGCAAGCAGGATACAACAGGAACAAGAGGAACAGGCTTTTCCTCCCGTATTAATGTGCGCGCGCAGAATACGGGAGGAAAAGTCTTCGGTAATTTCACATTCCGGCCCGTGAGGTAGACCCCACTATCATAAAAAAGGAAAAAAGAGGAATCCGTAAAAAATAATATATTTTAATAAAAAATATAATATAATAATAATTTTATGTACGGATAAATAAAATTTTGTAATTTTAAGTACGTTTAATTTACACTGAGCAACAATAAACAATCTTTAATAAGTTTAACATATTCGATTCGAATATGATAATGATTTTTGTTGGTTTTCTCTCGTTTGTGAGATATGAGCGTTTAAAAAAATGCGCAATTTTCATTTTTGACATTTGCCGCCTTTAACTCAAAATCTAGTATTTTTGTGCTCAAAGTGAGTACTGGAGTCAAAAGTCAGATATTTTTTCTATTGATTGTGATTTTTATTGCTTTGAAATACTTAATTGATTATCTAGCGAATTTGAAAGTCAAAATATATATTTTATACCCAGTCGTGAATCTTTACTTTATATACCACGTATATCCATTTACTTATAAAAATTAGGTAAATCGTGTGTATATGTATGTATATTGTACATACATACATAATTCCCGTATCATTTTTTATTTTACCAAATTAAATTATGTCTGTGCAGACAATGGCATGAATCTGTTGTATTATACATGTTACAGATTCATGCAAGTATGTAGGATGTATGTATGTATGTGTATGTGAACACTACATATGTATGTATGCAGTAATTGCATGTTGAAAGTTTGCACTTCATGTTACATACATACATTCGAGATTAATGTTTGTAATATTCGGAAATAAATGTTTACATTTGATACGTTATTGAAATAGCGTTTATCCCGAAAATCATTTATTTTATTTGAATTTCATCCGATTTAATCTACCATTTTCGTAATTGAAAATTTGAATAATACGACTAGATAGTATGCAAGCAACGTTTCGAATGAAAATATTTCCACATGAAATTCACATTACATTTACATATGTACATTGTAATGCATATATTGTATGTAATTTCATTAACACAATCAGAGGCAGTTTTATACTGAGCGTTTTGAAGTTTTCGACTTCTCAATTGTAAATATTGAATATGAAAAAGTTGAAAGTAAACGTCATACGCGCGTACTTAAACAACAGTAGGTAACATCAACTGAAACAAAAACGACAACAACAACACCAACGGCAAATGAAGAGCGAGGATTTAGCGAACTGCCGTTAGCTCGCGTCAAAAGCGAGGGGGTGGCGTGGGATGGGAGGTCGAGTAAACAGGCCGCTGCAACAAAAGCCGAAGATAAATAATACAATGCCGTGTCGGATTATGAGATAAACCTTAGCCGCGACGATAGCATCGTCCAATCAAGGAAAGGGATGGGGGCGGAGGGTTGGAGTTCAACCCGTTCCCATCCAACAGTGCGACCCGCCGAGAAAAGCGTAATTAACAAAAAAGGATTGCTATCTCTCCCTTATGACGGGGCTACCCGGTTACGGTTATTACGGACCGGGAAAATTTCGCTTTTCATCCCGGAAGAGTGAATCGGACGATAACGGAAAATTCGCCGTATGTGCGCGATATTCGCTAATTGTATCGCGCTCGTTCTTGGCCCTATAAGCACCGAAAAATTAACACGGCAACGGCGTTATCTTATTGGAGTTTACTCGTTATGAGTGCGGGAATTTTATTTAAATAGCCTTTGATTAATTTAAAAATAAAATTTAAGTGAGCTGAAGTGGATTTTCCCGTATTCAAGAGAATATATCAGAGTATTAAAGATACCAAGTACAAGCAGTGAATTGAAGTTATTTCTTCAGTAAATGTTTGGAGAACGAGTCGCAATTAGAAATAGCATAAGAAAGTAAACATTTTATACCTAAGAAAAGCTTCAATTCTACAGGGTTTAATTTTGAGCAACGCAGTGATGCCGAAAGGTTTGTAAAATCGCTTTGTTTTTATTGTAATAATAATAGCTAGCTTTTAATTTAATATTCGTGTAAAAGTCTATATATATATTATCTGCAATAAAAATAATCTTTATGTACTTACATACATAAGTACCCGTTTGATACATACGTAAGTACCCGTCAAAACAATTCTGAGAAGGAATTAATTGCTTGTAAGAAAAACAAGTTCAAACACATGGAAACTGTAGGTTTTCATTTACCCTTTGAGTTAAAAAAAGCATTACAGCTTATATAAAAAACGAATTATATAAAATAATGTGATACGTAAACAGATCACACATGCAGAATATTAAAAAGAATGATAAAAAATGCGCACGGTGGCAGAGAGACGCCTTTTTCTCAGTTTGTCTGATAAAAAAATGATTTATGCGAAGAAAATCAAAATAAGTATTGAATGGCCAAGGAAGAGTCCGAGGCCGGACAGGCAGCGACGAAAAGCAACAATCAATCATGCGCGCCTGACATGGATGCGATAACAATGGCTGAAATATTACGCGAAATGAAATAAAAGCTCGGAGGAAAAGATAGAAAAATGACCAGAACGTCGCGTGCCCACCGACAGATATTGCCATTTTTGGAAATTCAAACGAAGCAAAAAAAAAAAATTACATAAGTACATATGTATCTACAAGAATATCAGGCATACTAAGATCGACCATATACTATATGAATACATATGTACATATACATATGTATGTATGTATATTCGCGAAATAAAATTGAATCAAGAAAAAATTCGCACCGACAGGTACAGCATTTATGATTAGTAGACGTTGAAAAATAATGAATGTCTCGGGATGGCAGGCGGAGGGACCTTAGAAACAGTACTCTGGTAGTAGCATCAGCTCCTCGCTTCCCTTTCTTCTCTTTCCTTCCCTTCCCTCCTAACGAATGTTTGTTCAAATTGTTACACGGCGCTGGGACGTGACCCGCGTCGGGAATTAGGAACGTCGTGGCGCCCTCGGGCGTCCGCCTGAGATATTGTAGGCATCCATCTTTCGCAGCCGTGACTCTGCACTGCGTAACGTCACATGCACGAAAAGGTAAAAAAAAAGAGTAAAATTTCAGACCAGAGCGAGGACGCCAAGGACGTCAGTTCGAGTTGAAAGGGCATTGAATTTTGGAGGCACAAGCATTTACAATACTTTCTAATTTGAAATTAAGATGACAAAAATCTGGGCACCAACCAAGTCAAATATGTAATTCTACATCAATTATACAATGTGAAGAATTAAACGGCAATGAGAACATAATTGGAGAAAGAATTACATTGAGCAACACAAAACCACGTTTTCTGTGTCCTAAACTGTGTCCTTGTACTGAGAATTATTTTTAAATATCAACATACCTAAAAACAATTACAACAATAGTATCCATAAAATAATTGATTATTCAATTAGTGTGATTGAATGTGAATACATGATTAATACAGTCAATAGCGATCTCTTTGTTACATGCCTATTTTTAGTTGAAAGTAAAATTATATTAGAAAACGTTGATTGTTGTCGGAAAGTGGAGGCACGGAGTGTATAAAGCAGAGTTGTATTGTTGGAGCTTTTCATAATAATGAACATAGATTGGATATATATTACAAGAATAAAAATTTGAAAAATAATTAAAAAAGCGAAAATTTAATTCGATATCTTTTCGCAGTTTTTATGACGTATGTATGACGTGAGCTTTGATTCCGAATGAAATTCTCGATTATTTGAGGTTTATTCAGGATGGATGCAAACGTGCGTTATCGACCGTTCTTGGCTATAAAACTTTTAACGCCGGTGTTAAGGAGAGATTTCGGGGCAAGTTTTGGTTCGTTATTATTGCCGGCTGCGAGTTAGGGATGGTCCCAACATTCTGCCGGTGAAGAGAGGCGGGGCAGTGAAGTTTGCTCACGAGTTCAACTAAACAACTAAAACCTTGTTAGGGTTGAGAGCCCTTAATGCGGATTACCACGTGAGATCGGCTCGTTTTCTTTACTTTCAGCTTTTATTGCTGGCCGGAGTTGATTCGAGTTTGGTAAACGATTTCGGCGTGGTGGATAGTTGTTCGTCAACACTTGGCAACGAGACGCACTGACGCTCTTCGATTTCTCGACCAATTCTTTCCACGGAGGACGACCGTCGTAAACCGGTAGAAATTGAGCTAGATTAAATATTGGGAAGTGCGGGTGAACTATGTATGTATTGGCAAATTACTGATTTGATAGGAATCTTATAGAAAGGACAAATTACTTGAACTAATAAAGGCGAGGAAATAGATGCTGTGTTAGAAGAGAAAAAAAATGATCAATATGAAGGATCTGGAAGTAGTAATTTATTCTTGTTTGTGTTATATTTATCCAATATAATGCTTGTATATGAGAAAGTCGTGCTTGGGCCACGTCGAATTTTTTCGGCGTGCAAAAAATAAAGATAAAAGGAAAATCTTTCGCAAGTACAAAAGGGAAACACACACAAAAGGTTATTTCATCGAATTGCGGGACAATGTGCTTAATGAAAACGCACAAGCACACGAACGAACAAAAAGAAAGGCGAGAGTTTCCACAGTGCGGGGACGAGGTAGAGGAGAGGCAAAATCAAGGGGGATAGGGGTGGTGAAAACGCACGCGAATTCAAAGGGGTGTAGAGGAGAAGACGGAGACGTGGAGCAGGAGAACGGGTGGAGAGAAGCAGGAGTGGAAACGTGGAAATAAAACCAAATACACGGCAAACAAGAAATGGGAAGAAGGTAGACGATATCTGTCTAAAAACTTTTCAGTTTACTCGGAGAGAAATGGGAAGGGTGTGAGTCCGGGTGGGTATTACGCCGTCGGTTTTAAAAGGAGGATAACAATTAATTCCCGGGAGGGTGGGGGAGGATTTTGGGTCATGGGGAGGGGTGGGTCCTCCGCTGAGATTTTGTTTACCCGTCTGCGACGATAGGGTATTAAGCCGCGGGTCACACGGACTTAAAATTGAAAGATTGGAAGAAGGCTTTGAAGTTGGTAGTCTCCTCCTTAACCCACCCCTTCCGATAGAACACTCACAAAGTCCGCCGTACCACCGAGTTCGGAAGATTTGTTGCCGAAATGTCGCGGAACCGTTTTTGCGAAAAGACGAGCTTCCGCCGGATATTGGCCGACGGGGCGACGGTCGTCCAAATTGCGAGTTTCGCCAAAAGAAAATTCGCCAATCAAAAACTATCGTAGTTTTTTTTTCTTTCACTACTTTAATGCAAATGTACATATACATATTATGTGAATACATTGTAACTTCAAATACATACATATATACCCAACAAAAAACGTTACACTATTAATCGTCTAAACTTTTATGTACATACATATATTTATATGTATATGGTGGTACAAACAAATATACACAAATAGGTGTAAAATCGTTAAAAATAATTTCGATGGTTTTATAAATACAAATATAAATCACGAGATATAAAATGTAAAAAATTGCGTTTCTGACGTCACTGAGTTTTACGTCACAGGGTGGTGGTGACATCGGGATTGCGTCACGAGGCTTGGGAGTGACGTAGCGCGTTTCATGTGAACTACGTGACCGTTCTTTTTCATTTGGGTGACTTTTTTTCTTATGGCGCCCAATATTTAAAGCCGGAAATATATATTCAAATGATGAAAATGCAAGTGGAATTCGGAACAAGGACAGGAAAGATTGCACAATATATTGTGGAATGCGGTGGGGAGCGCGGCTTTACGCGAAAACTTCGGGACACGTGCGGAATGCATGTTAGGAATGCCTCGGAACGAAATAAATGGAAAATCTCGAATATGTAATAGGGAAAAATTATTTACGACCACTATCCATGTGGCGAGCAACAATTTACATGTAGACCAACTGATATGCTTTGCGAATAAAAATATACATACGTATAGTTTGTATTAGTTTCACAAATTCAAAAATTAAAATAGTTCTCAGAATACACAATTTCCCAACCAACCAATAAGATGTATGAATACTAATTTGTACATACATATATTTATTTGATACCGATAGAAATAGAATGTATTGATTGAATAATTTATGATTTCTTCCTCGAGAGATTTTAGATAAAATTTATAAAAAGATAAAAAGAGATAAAATAAAAATAAAATAAAAGATAAAATTTGTGCATTATTTAAATAATAAAGAAAGTATTAATATCTTATAAAAATTGTTATTTATTAACATTATTTAAATTATTTATTAATCTATAAATTTATAAATTGATAGATACGGTGAAAATTTCATTGGGTTTATTACATACATATAAGAAAAAACTACCTACCTACCTACATATAGAAAAATTAATCTATTAATTAAATTAATTTTCAGTAGATGGCGCTAAATGCTCGTGGCACTATTTTCCAAGAGGAAATATTGATAGCAAACAATATATAACATGTAAACAGGAATTTTCTTGATTATCCCACACAAACCTTACTTACATACATTAAACCTTACAAAATCCCTTTCGAAATTATATATTAGTTTTAATTACTTTGGAATTCACTGCGTTAACTAGTAATATGTACATATGTACGTTCGTAGCTAATTGGGAAATTGAGATGTAAATAAAATTATTCTCAAACTATAAACTCACTTTCAACACTAAATAAAATTTCAAAATAACTAAATGACTACAACGAGAAGGCACTAAGATTGAATTTATTATTGAATTGAACTATTTCGTGAATACAATCTTACAAGTTTTAAAGCACACTGCAAATACTGGAATGTTGGTTATAATGAAATTGGAATGGGTCATTTCGATTAGATCTTGCTTTATATTTTATTCCAAAATCTAATCTTATATGAATCAAACAATTTTTTTTTAAAACGTACCTTTCGCCATCATATATATAAAGACGGTAATTTGTGTGTGTCCTAACGCTAGCCGAACATACATAATTAATCGATAAAAAGCCAAACTTTGTATAAATCAATTTGTTTCCGAAACCACCCGTTGAAATTTCAACGGGCATAAAACTAGTATATTATAATAAACAAATTACAATACAATCAAATGTCACAAATTTTATAAAAATGTACATAGATTGTTACTAGTTTACAGTTAGTTAGAAATACAAAAGACAGAATATTTGAAAATTTGTAAAGTTAGTTATGTAGATAACTAACGTTAGTTATGTAAATAAAATTGGCAAATTTATTAAATTTAATCTTTCCAAACTTGATATATGTACCTACATATATATTTTAAATGCATTTTAAATGCAACTATTTAAATTTTACCAACTTTACTGGTAAGCAACTGCTTAACTGGTGATATATGTAGATATGTTTGTTGTTTCATTAAGGTATACATATGTATAGGGACAAATGTCCGGGACATATTTATAAAGAAGTAACATAAAAATTTGCAGACGTTTCCGGAAAAGTCAGCGGCACTTTTCCGGAAGGTAGAGTACGTGAACACGGGAAAGCGACCGTTCTTGGGAAACCTCAACATATTTTTCGCTTCTTTTCGGATTTGCATCGTCGTCTAAAAGCCATTATTTATTATTCTTGGGCGACAAAAGCGTCGAGGGCGGGCATCGTCGAGGTAAAAATTGGCGTCGACGCTATGAATATGCACCGGCGCGGAACCGCATAAAAATGCAACCGGCGAGTTATGCAACTTCTTGTGTGTGTGTTGAATTAGGTGCGCTTCTTTTACAACGGCGAAAACAGCCCAGGAGCCAGCCTCCTCCGGTCGCGAAATCATAAATTCATGGCACGGGCTTGCACCGCCGAAACAGTTTGCCGTAGTATGTGTAATTCTGCATATTCCGATCGCACTGTCGTCACGGATCTGCAGTTTGAACGTTAGCTGGGAGATTAGATCGGTTTTGTTCGGTTGCGATGGGAAACTATGGTGCAATGTAGCGTTGTGATATGGTTTCAGACGTTAAATAATCGCGTTAAATAGTCATTAAATAATCGGGAATACAAGAATCGCGTATTTTCTGCAATATACATATAATATATGTATAAATATATGAATGAATACGAATATTTTATTCCACACATACAAAGGAAACGTTCAACAATATTTTAATGTTGAAATGTTTGAATTTAGTGAAAATTCAATGAATGTATGTACATATGTACATATCGATTTCGTATGAATTTTTATTGCATTACTTTTTAAAATGTTAGTTGAAATTTTCAATTTAATGAAAAGTAACCGTTAAAATTTCTCTATCGATAAAATTGCATGACTGTTTTAAATTTGCTCGACTCGATCTGATTTTGCGTTTGTGCTTTTTTATTTGTACATTTTGTTCTTTTTCTAGCATAAAAAGCCTTGCTGTTCACCCA
This sequence comes from Arctopsyche grandis, assembly GCF_051622035.1. NCBI lineage: Eukaryota > Metazoa > Arthropoda > Insecta > Trichoptera > Hydropsychidae > Arctopsyche > Arctopsyche grandis. Next base: position 15,345,767 of record NC_135357.1, read on the forward strand.
CGCGATACACAATCGCCCCATTAAAAACGAAACTAAACAATTAATCACTTCGGATCGCTAACATTTTCATCTCCCTCCTACGAGCCGTTCGTTTAATAAGATAAACCGCAAATAGTTTTATGATTTTTTTTAATACTTTTATTTATTGTACGACAAGGCAATTTTTTTGTCATAAATGCCTTTTAAAGTTTAATTCGAAGCGAGTCGCATGCTAGTTACAAATAACGCTTTATCCGTAATAACCTTAGCTTATTCGCCGTGCAGTTTGGAAAATGGGAAATTTTCCACAGAGGCACAGCTTTTCCTCATACACGTTGAAAGTATTTTGCATTTTATTCTACACATATAAGAAACTTGTTATTTATGGCTACAAAAAACTCTAATGACTTTCGTGCGATAAAAAATGGCGCAGTCGACGAATGACATTCTTCGTATTTAATTATAATAAAAATTACAGTATGAAAAATGAATAATAATATAAAATAAGAATTTATTGGCCTCTATGAACACATAATAACAGTAATTTGGAAGCATTTCAACTTCGTTATTACGAGTATATTACAAAATTATTTTTATTTATGCAATAAATAAAGTTAGCGAATTAAATTATACATTGCATCCATTAAGCATTCGTTTCTTGATTAATTTTTATAGTTTTATCTTGTACATTTACTAACATTTTTTATTACTATAATCTCAAAGATCTATGTTAATCGACAATTAGAAATTTGTTTATTTATCTACTTTTTAAATAATTATATTATTTAAAAAATGTATTATGAGGAATTTGAGCTCTTTCGCCTATTATGACGTACATTAAAATTTGAATAATATAATACTATAATTACTAACAAAAATAAAATAAAATTGTGAAATAGAAAACGATCAGTAGATCAGAAGATATATATATATATATATATATATATATATATATATATATATACATATATATGCATATAAGATGTATGAATGTACATATACGAATTTTAAATATATGTAGGTATATAAGTGATCATAAGCCTGAAGAAAAGTGGAGAATATTATGAAGTGAGAGTATAATTTTTATGAATCATTATTGACAAGAGATAATTGCATTAAAAAGTCTCGACCGTATCGGAGATAGAACCTGAATATTTCAGATCATGAATTGAATACTGCAAATTAGCTACGTTCGCTGTGATTTAACGTAATGGATAAAGTTGAAAAAGAAACGGAAAAAGTTACGTGCTTTCACTGTGTATAAAATATAAATCGGAAAAAAATATTAAAACGGATAGATCGTCGGTAACCGGGCAGACGAGGCCGGGTCAGAGCACCCGATAGGAATTGAAGAGCAGCCGCCGTAAAGACAGCTCAAAGAAGACACCCATGGGGTGAGAGGGTTGAAGTCGAGAGGGAGGCTAAGAGGGCGGTGGGTAGGTTACGTGCAGCCTAGCCAGCTACCTCCAAATGATACATGCGGCTAACGAAGCGTGCGGCCAACTCGGCGGTCTGCTTCAGCCTCTTCTGGGTCTACGAACCAACGGGAGCCTAGGGGTTGGGTTAGGGAGGACTAGATAGGGATGAAGGCTGGCTTCAAATATTCAGACTTTACCAACGACCTTCGGCGTAATGCGACTGCTCGCGCGTTGCATAATGCATTCGGAGCTATTGAAAACTTAAGTTGTTTCCATACACAATAAATACACGCGAGATGTTAACTCACCAAGGCGATTGTCCGAGAGCAAGAATTTTGAATTAGTTGAGAGTTTTCACTTTTTTTTTACTCATGAACTTGCAGGTCTTCCGTAAGAGTGGTTACATTGCATCGCCATCAAGGTGGAGCGCGTGAGTGCTTTTTACGAATCCACTCTGTGTCCCCAGGGTGTCGTAAAAGTATCGCACGTTTGCTAGAAAGGGGTGGGTGGGAGGTGGTGAGGGTGCGGTCGAGTCGAGATATTAGAAATCTGGAAGGAATGAGGGAGTTTTGAAGGTAGAGAGGTCAAGCGCCAAACGGTTGTGTCATTAATGGCGGTCAACACATACACACACACTAGCACTTTAAACACAGTACGTAAAAATTACACTTTCTGGCCCACGTCCAAAATCAATAGCGCAAAGTGCGGGAACTACCCCACCTCCTCTCCTCTACATCAACCCCTATGAGTCGAATCGGGTGGTGAGGAGGCGAGTGGGAGATGGGAGGTGGCATGTATGCACGCTCCATATTAAAGATTGGCCGGTTGCATAGGCCGCAGCGGTGCACCGGATGCGTTTTCAATTTATTTTTGTTTTTGTTGTGGCGCGGTGGCTCCGGTCAAAAAATAGCGATGCTGCGGAACACACGCGTTGATCCCACATCGTTTTGGATCTAAAAGGATTGAACTACATATTTATTTTAAGCAGATTGGACAGCCGAGTTCAAATTTTCCGAAGATGGAAATAATCAACGTGAATGTATCTGAAAAAGTTATTAAAAGTACTTCAAAATATAATAAGAACTGATATGAACTTTTATGAAGCTTTACATTCATAAAAATTTAAATTTAATATTATTATAATAAATTTAAATTTTTTTGAATGTAAAGTTTTTCGATATTTTTATACTCCTCACTTATTCAAAGCAAAAATGAATAAAAACATTCTTCTATATATCAGTAGAATTAAATTTATCCGGAAAATCCTACATAGCAATTTTATCCCGGATAAATTATATCATTTTAATATCTTCATATTAATTATAAATATGCAACTACAATATGTAAATACCGTGAAATAGTATAATTTGAACCATTAAGGTGTTTCAACTATTTCGGTGTGTAGTGATTAGCATAGAATATGTATGTACATATATACATTTACATATGTACATTATGCGTATGTGTAAGTGTAAATTACACGCACATAAAAATAATGATTTCAACACTTTTTGATTAATTACATGTTGGAACGCACGCTGATAACTTATACGTTGCATGTTACAAAGTAAAGGAAACGAGTAAGTAAATCATTAGGAGTACCTCTTGACGAGTGTAAAATTAACGGAGTCATTACACCAGAGATTATTAAAAAAAAAAATAAAAAATCTGAATGTTTAACGTGGCTTATAGGAAGGAGTGTAAAATTCTGTGGTGGGTGTGGATTGGCGGAAGGGGGGCAGCACGAGAGGAAGGGTGGTGGCCTACACGTGTCAATCTATGAAGGATCGGTCGCGCCTTTTTCTCGTCCGTGTCGACCTATTGTGTTATGGTGCGATCGATCTTTCCTTTAACACCCCCTACACTCTGAATAATGGCTTAAGAATGAGTGAAAGCCGGCTTCGACGGTGAGAGACGGAAAAAAAGTCATGTCACAGCGGCTGAATACGCCTTTGGCTTATTTATCGGCGTCGACGTCTTGATACGACACGTCCGCCTGAGAATTTAAGCGTAAAAATAAAACGGCCATTATCGATTGTCGGCCGTTAATAGGTTGGAAATAAATTCCACGAGTTGTTGAATAAAGTCACGAGCTTACATGCTCCTATTATCGCTATTAGACATAAAGGTCGTTCCATTTATAAAGGCCCACCCCCACTCCACCGAAAATATGCGCACGGCAGGATCGTGTACCCACTGTGATTTTGCGCACCATTTCCAAGTAGTGGGGGTAGGTCTTTATAGCTGGAATAACCTCTACATATATGTAAAATATAGAAATTAAAATTCGTAAGCATAGATATTATAAGTTTTACGTATGAGCCGTTATATATGAGAGTGGGTGTATATATGTATGTATGTAAGTCCATTTTTGAAATAAAAGAGTTAATCATGGATTTAGTCAGTTGTCAACATCTTCTTTTTATATTATTATTATTCACAAAGTCAATGGTCTAACGAATTAAACAAAAAAGAAGTTGAAAGTAACTAAAAATATAATTTATTTCCTATAAAAATTTTATTAATTATTATTGCAAAATAAAATGAAACTAGTAGTTAAGTATAGTATAGTAGTAAGACAGTACTCGAATTGATTATCAACGTTTAAATACTTTTTACCAAATTTCAATACTTTTCCTGTCAATGATGAAGGCACTTGCTTCTTTCTGACGTATTTAGTCTAGTTTCAATATTTTAGAGTAGGTACGAAAAAAATCAAAAAAGGAAAGGCCGCTAATTTAACGTGCTTGATTGGTCATTTATATGTACTAATTCGGCAACGAGATTGCTGAAGCGTATTAAAGTACCTTATTTGGCATATGTGTGTATTTTCTATATAATGTTACTACGAGCATAACTGAAACTAAAATTCAATTTTACAACTAAGGGACCTTAAGCTACTCGGAATATTACTAGATAGATTACTCAAAGAAAATCGAGACGACAGCAGAATTTAAAGCGAAAGATGATGATAATGTATATGAAATCTCATACAATGTATTATAAATATGCATCTTTTATTGTAACACTAGTGGCCCAAAAACAGCAGGCGAATACTTTTTAGGTTTTTGGGTCACCAAAGTTCAAAATTCAAGTAGTGGTGAAGAAATTAATTTTGGTGTTGACGTCAAATCTGATGAACAATCAATAACTTGCGTAGTTCTCTAGAAATGAATTTCGATGTAGGGTCTGTGTTTAATTATATACATATACATATCTATACGTACATGGTACGTAGGGGTCCCGAATCTGAGTATCCAAATACTTTTTATACGAAATTATTTCTTTTATTTTCAATCTAGAGCACATTTTGATCTATTTGTTGTAACAGATTATTAAGATCCCATTAAAATTTTAATAATATCTTTCACTTTCTAAAACATTATCTAAATAATTTAAAGCATACTATTCAATATTCGAATTTTGAACACATATTTTTAAATTTATTTTTCCATGATGTCATTATGGGTTTTGCCCTAAGCAACGTCTTTAGTATTAAACTTGTACATATGTACATTTATAGACTACACATTTTGAAATCATATTAGTAGTGGTGACATATTGGTTACGATGGTTTTGCCAATTGATGGAAGAATCGTTTCAACAATGTAATCAGATTGGAAACGATCTCTGGTAGGAAACGATCAACTTGGAGTCACAAATATCTAAGTTTATATATATATATATATATATATATATATATATATATATATATATATAATATATGTATATACATATATTTTTGTATTTGTCAAAATTGCCATTGAACTACTATTTAAGGTTCGTAAATACAACCATATATGTACATATATATGTATGTACCTTCATAATTATTTCGTTAAAAATAGTGCAGTGCATGAATTCAATAAATTTTGTTTCAAAGTAAAAATATGTATAGAGTTTGTACGCATTGTCAGCTAACATAAAATATGATTGGCTATCAATAAGTTTTTCGACGGGTCGAATGAACCGTTATTGTTTATTGTGCGATGTTTGTGTTAACGGAAACATTTTTTTAAATCACAAGATAGGCGAAGAAAATTGAAAAAATATGCAAAGTGAATATGTATATCCAAAAATACAAAAAAAAAGAGAAAAATCGCGATCGAACCGAAGCTCGACTATGAAGTACGCCAGTCCATTTCCGGTGGACATTTTTCACGCACCGACGACAAAAGTCCACCTGCTGAAATACGACCGGAAGTTACCGGACTCTACCGGCGAAATTATTAATTTTGCGCCTGGCGATTTATTTTTTCCCTTCCTCCGGCTCTTCGCAGTCGAACCAAGGTCTTCGGATCGATAATCCGGCAGTCGGTTTCGCGAATTTTGTCCCGCTATCGCCGGTCGGATCTGTCCGACTTCTGGATGTTTTCGGGCACGCGAGGAAAACTCGCATCGATCACAACTGGGTCACGAGCGCTAAATAAAGATTAGAAACCACAAATAACCAAATTTCAGATGTAAAAAAAAACAATGTTGCACCCATATTGCACCGCAAGTTTGTCTGTTCCATTGAAAAATCGACGTAATCTATTTTAAACTGAATCAACATGTAGAACGCCAAGGCGTTTATAAAGTGACGTCAGATCTTGAGCCTCAATAAAAATTTAATAAATGGGCGTGACGTCACACATTTTGCGGACATTTTGAGAGCGCTCAGCTTCATAAAGTAATTCTGCAAAGGCTTTTTCTGGGTGATGGTGGCTCATGGCACAATGCTCGGGCCCCATTTTTTATGGTAATGTTTTCGTAGGAGATTGGGAGTGATGAATGTGCAGAGTTGATCCTAATGGTAGCAACAGCTGGCTTCAGATCCGCTCACACACACACACACGTACAAAAATAAATTCATATGTATAATATATGAACATAGCGCAGGCTATGTGGTATACATGTGCAAAAGCTATTGCTTATAGAAAAATGTTTGCCAGTCACCCCCGGCAGGAAGTTCCAGTCGGGACTGTCGAGCGAATAAAGGAAATATACTCTGAATAGCGGAATATTCGGATATTTCAGGGGATTTGAATGGGGCGAATGGCAATAATGAAATAAAGTATAGAAATTGGTGTGTTCTCTAAGCATTTGACGGATCTTTTCAGAAGAGGGTTCTTAACTCATATTAAATTTTGGTGGGTACAAACGACGATGGTTACAAGCACACATTCATAAATGAAAATGTAACTACGAATGAAACACAAGGTCATTGTATATGCCTATACATACATATATTGTGTAGAAGTTGAAAAATATTTTATCCTCTCTAATAATTAATTAAACATTGAAGAATATAAATTGACTGAATCTTATAAATTATATATAATAAGTAGAAATCAGTTTGTATCAAATTAATCAAATATACAGTACGAAGGTATTATAAATGGGGTGTTATTTATACCCCACTTATTTTTCCTCTTGTCCATACTTTTCCATTTGCTTCAATGAGAGTATATTTTACGCCAAGAGATAATAAGCTAATTCTCACTTAAATTCAGTAATTAACTATCTTATTAAAATATCTGTTTACTTCACATGAACTAGACTCGTCTCTTTTGGTACAGTCTACAAAACCTTATTAGTTTAATTTATCCAAAAAAGTACCTTAATTGAATTAATATATGTACATACATATATTAAATATATACGCAATCCTCTAATTAAAATGATATTCGAGTCGCGTAAATGTTTTAATTTAATAGATAAACAATGTGCTTAATTTTCGCTAAAAAAATCGGACACATTCAATGGTAATGTATTTAAATTTATCGCCGAAAATTCACTTCGAAGAAGTTTTTTTGTATAAAAATTATTTCATTTTTATTTTTAAATAATTAAAAAGTATGGTATTAAAAGTAAGTAATAGTGAAAAAGGTTTATTCAACAGATTGAATAAACTCTATAGTGATTTTCAATTGTTTATTTGCATCAATAATCTCAATTTTTTTGCAAGAAAGGTTACCGAGTGCAGTTTGGCTGTCATAAATGGAATATTTGCAAGACTGGGCAAGGATGCTGACGATGTACATATGTGTTGTCGGAACAATCGACCTTCCTGGTTGAATTGAGTGAAGAAGCAGCAATATTGAGGCGAACTGAAATCAACTCTTTAGTTTTGCTCAATGAATTGGGAAGATGAACATCTATATTTGATGAAGTTGCTGTGGCGGCTTTCGCAGTGGAAGAGTGAAGTGGCAGGGGTTGTTGCACAGTGTTTACAACTCATATTTTGTGAATAATTATTGTTTGTAATGAGGGTACTTATGCATAAAAGTTTGGTCTTACATATGTGTCGCTTTGGGCAATCTGTAGTGTCACCTTTGGTTGGGGTAAACATTCATAAATATAAATGGATAAATAAATATGTAGAAATTTGGTGGTGTCAATGTTATAAAAAATATTGTAATATTGTATGTTACTGTTTTTAATATATAAATATTAAGGCCATTTAACGGCGAAACGCTAAAAATTTGTTATATTCGATAGGATATTTGGAATATGTAAAATTATAGATATTGACATAATAATTATAAAAATTCAAATAATACACCTTAATATTTAAAAAAATCATACTTTCTCGAAAAAAAGTCTCCAATTGATTTGACTCAATCAATATCGAAGGAAAAATAGTGCGTCGACGGCTAATTGCGTAAAGCGACGGTGGATATAAAAAGAAGAAAACGGATACTGTGGAAAGCCTTCGAGCAATTTCAGAAACGGGTTTTCATTAAAATTCCAGAGCATTTCGATTCGGCGTTGAAGGGGTGAGCAAGCCCGGGCATAGTCCCACTCTACGACACACTCGACCGGAAACGTAGAAGCGTAGCAGTCCGCAGAATCGAGCTGGTCCGGCAATTATGCTCGTCGGTGATGCAATTAAAAGACAAAAGGCCACTCGAACCGACTGTTACGGCGAAGTTGAATGTACGAGTCTTGCCGGAAAAGCGAGAAAATGAGGGGAGGAGAGCGGGGGAAGAGCTGTCGAATCCTAAGTCCCAAGGCGACGAAGCGTCAGAAAGGGAAAGAGAGGGGAGCGGGGGATGAAATTGCAGCTGTGACAAATGCAGCGAGGAAAGCTCTAAAAATAATAGCCGTGGAGATTTATGCACGATAATTGTTGTTTTGTGCACGCCGAGCAAAAATCTGCATTTTCCGGCATCGCTCGAATAAATAACGAGTAGATAAGTGAGAGCTGGCTGCCGGACTGGTGAAGGTTTTTCTTCGTTTTTTATTAGGTTTTTTGGATTTTTGCGTCTTTTTGCGCGTCGTTTCTGCGCCATAAATTCGCATTATCGCGCGCGCGCGACTCGGTGTCACGGTAAGCGCGCTTTCGTTCCATGTTCAAGTTTTTTTTAGATGTTTGCTACAATTTCGTAATACGAAAAATGTTTCAGCATATGTATACATATTATGTTTAAACGAGTCTCACTTAAAATAAAGCAAAGTGTGATATACGCTGCATCATTTGTGAAATTCAAGTTGCATATGTAGTTGCATATGAAGAGTATTTTCAGTTTTAATATATATATATATATATATATCCCAACTGGCGTTTTAGTCATTCACATTCGAAAACAATTCAACTAGTAATTTTTGTCTGAAATAAACTTTTAATAATGTGCGCCAGTTGAAATATAACGGTCGAGTTTTGAGAGGTCTGATGTTTTTACGAATGCTTTAGAACTCAAAAATGTGTTATTATTTGCTAGATATTACGAATAAAGGTATTGAGTAACGTACGATAACTCTAAGAATGTGTTCAAAACAAAAATGTTATTTTACAACTCAATTTACTAGTCTAATGATGTTTTTACGAAAACCTAACCTCTCCATATTCCTTGTACCAACTTATACATACATACATACATAGTTGAACTTTATTTTCAGTTGATATATATTTTGACCAGTCGGAATGATTTTCGCCATATGAATCAACTTATGTGGGTTAGACGGATTCGTCACAATATATTATAACTGAAAATACACTATAATGGTGGTTTGTACCAGGTTAGATGGAATATATTTCAACTGGAAGATAAACTTCAACCGCAACACATACATCTATTGAACGGATTTTTTAAGGTCATCATGTTTTTTAGGTTTTAAATAAAGTTCGAAAATGTTGGGTTCAGTAAGTTCGAAACACTATTTCTATAACCAATCAGATATGTATGTATATCGTAGACGATACATACATATACATACATATATGTACATATGTATGTATAAATCATGTACGAAGTTTTAAATAGATTTTAGTATTTGGGAATCTGTGGATTTAGAAACGTAAATATGCAGATTTTCACTTGCATAGTATGATAATGAATTTGTCAGGGGTTAGTTAATAAATACCTATGTATGTATGTATGTACATACATATATATGTATTATGTCTGTAGAAGAAAAATACCAACCTATAAACACACAGTTCAAATTTTAATAATTGCAAGACAAGAAGAAATGATTATTAATTTTTAATTTCAACCAATCCGCCCTGAAGAAAAAGAAAAAGTAGCTCATACAAAAAATTAAACAAGACTATCGTGTAGCATGATTGGAGAGCTACATTGGTGTGTATAACATCAAAGAATTAACAATTCTATCATAACTCTACCATGTATGTATGTACATATACATATGTAGATTCATACTAAAATGTAATGTATGAAATTCCTTAATATCTACATATGTATGTATTTAGACGCATGCAAGTCACTTTATAATTGTGATATACATAAGTATGTAGAGTGAGTAGGTACTTACGTTTATTTTCCAAATTTTTATTTCATAGCAACGGCGACTCACCTGAAAATAACAATAAAAATTATATTAGAAGCCATTCGTTATATTGTTAGAGTTTATAGAGATTTTAGTGGCACTAAAGTAAGACAAGTCCACTTCATTTTGGCGTCTACGACTTTTTCAGTGAGCGTTAAATGTAAAACCAAAGGTAAGTGGCAAGTATAAAGGAATAATGAAAATTTATAAAAAAAATTAAAAAATGTTTTGACGACCGATATTCAAGCATAATTGCGTATTTGATAATCAAATAAATTGTTTAATTATGTCGATTATTTTAGCCGCGAAGCGCCCAAACGACCGGTTTCGCCGTAATGGCAAAATTACCCCAGCCCGTAGCTGGAGCGAATCCCGGGCAAGACGAGGGAAACAAGGGGCGCCACACACCCCACTCCCCTTCCCCCATCACCGCCACCCACAAAACACCATCTCCGTCCACGGTGAGTAAATTAAAACCATAAAGGTTTAAATTTGAATTTATAACTGGAATTAGGGCTATCAGCGACGGCGTGGTCCTATGAAAACACACCGGCGCGTTAATGTCGGCGACTGTAATTTTAAGTCCGCTTAATAAACGGATATGAATGATATTAAATGTGTGCGCGTCGTGTTTTGAAAACGACCGGCGCGGTCGGCAAGGGGTTAAACTTTGGGATGGACTTTTTCTGGTAACCAAATTTCGTGGCTGATTTGACTAATGTTAAATAAAATAAGAAAAACGAAATTTCAATTTTTTTTCAATATATAATTAACGGTCAACTAGATATGAACCTATTTTTTAGTTTATCTATGTACGTAGTAACAATATATGAAGTTTTGTGATTCGAACTCAGAATCGATTACTGATCACGTTTTCATGATCTAGAAAAAAGTGTGTGTGTGTCTGTATCACTGTGTTTTAATTAAGTTTTAAGAATCCCATTCAGTTTTCAATGCTAAAAAACGACTATTGAGTGTAAAGTAATACCATTGTATTCTACAGTTCAAGGAAAAGCAATTTATTTGTAAAAAATATGAGTGAACGATCTATGTACTTGAACACTAAGTTAGAAGCCTATGTACATACATGAATGTCTGCACTACATAAGTAAAATTACATTATGTAAAATCTAAATACACACCAGGTAAGTAATGGGTAAGGTTAAGGAAATAATTCGGAATAAATTTCAATAATATACAAATATTTATGAATATTTTATTATATATATGTACATATGTACATATATTTAGTATAGCAAAGTTTCCGTAGATTCATATTATAGAAAATATATAGTTGACTTATTGATAATGGAAACAGAAAGACGATTGTAATTTATTTTCATATATACATTTATGTATAGTATATATAATTTTATTTTCATAGAAAATGAACACTCGCCTTTACAGATCGCTCCAAAGTATAGTGCACTTATGCATACTCGTATATGTAAAATACAGTCAATCAATACAATCAATATATTACTACACTGCGAATCAAACTTTTTCTTCAAGATTTTTTTATTTTTGTCAAAAAGATTGTTCAATTAAAGTCTACAAAAAAAAAATTTGAATAAAAAAAGGATTTATACATATGTATGTATGTATGTACGTAGTTTATAGACAAAGCCGTAGATAACATGTTAAAGTAAACGAGCTCTGGAAAGAGAAGCCTATTCTGTAATTATGTGTGTTTAATGTTTCCGTAAAGAAACTTTTCCTACCCCAACAGTAAGTTGCGCGAGGAAAATTAAGAAGGGGGTTGGTTTTACTTAATGAAATCAAGATACGTGGAATTCTGGAGACTTCGAGGTCGAGGAGAGGGGATAGTAGGGGGAAGCTGCTTTGCGGCATTATTGGTAACGGAGCGCCAGATATAGCAATCGATAAAAACCTCAAATTAAGTATTTCTTCTCCCGTCGTCTTTGTATCGAAAGAGCGTACGAGTACAGCCAGCGTCGAAGAAAAAAGATAAGGAACAAATACGTGAACCGATTTCGGGATACATCCAATAACATCGGAATTTCGAGGCGTTCGCCGAAATAATATTTCACTCGTATTAAAAAAATACATAAACGCGTGAAGTACTGCTATAAAAAGCGTTGGATGCGTATATTATTCGACCAAAATACGACATTCAATGGATCCGTTAAATCGCAAGGAAATGAGGTGATTGCGAATGAAGCGAGCGAAGACGAGCAATCACACACAGTGTGAGGTGAGACAAAAGCGATGAAAGCCGTTAACTATATTGACACTGGCGATGAAAGCGACGACAGACACGACAGGAAGAATAAAGTAGGGTGAAAGTAAGTAGAAGAGGAGAATAGGATGAGAGGTAAGAGTGAGGAGGACGGGCTAGTAAGTTCTGACACAGTGAGTGCGGCAACTACACCCTGTTACAAAAGTTGACGTACAGTTTAGCAAAACGAGAGGATGTCACGCTTGTCTAGTCCGTATCGTGTTCCGAAAGCAAAGTTTTCAGCGAGTTATTGTGCTGGCAAAAAGGTTACGTCGACAGGCATACATATGTGTGTCGTGTAGTATCGACGAGATTCAACTATTGTACGTATGTATGTACACATACAGCATTCTACATTTTCATGTCAAGATTAAATAAAAATAGCATTTCAAACGACTTTGATAGATTTTAACTGAATGGGTATGATGAAAAGGAAATGGCGTATACTACGGAATGCAGAACAGAACGACGGTTGAAATAATTTCACTAGTGAAATTCAACAACGTTTCCGAATCCACAAGCTGCACTATAAACGTGCACTAAAGCCGACAGTGGAAGTGCACATGCGAGAGTACAAGTCCTTATGCAGACGATGGGGGGAAAGAGAGGAGAGAAATCCAACACGGAAGCCATCACCTTATAAACTCAAAAGACGCATTAGCTGCGCAACTGTACAATGGTGAAGCGAAACAAAACAATGCCGAAGAAAAAATAAGACGAAGAAGATGAAGTAACGACGAGAAGATGTGAAACAACAGCGTCCAGAGATAGAAACACCGACCCACCCACCCATCCACCCGCAACCATTGAGCGAGACGAGCATTTTCGGAATTTCCTTCAGATACGACGACTTTAATGCCTGGCAAATCTCCGTCTGTTTAACAAAAGCAGACGTTATAAAACGGTATCTTTGGTCGTCCGCACACCGACGACGACGACAATAAACACGGACAGATGAAGTTTTGACAAGGAAACACCGTAAGGGTCGGGGTTTGATGAGCAAAACGTATAAGAGGATAGGAGAGGACGAGAAAAACTCTCCATTAATCCGCACGGGCATAAATGGGTTTAACGGACGATCCTTTGGGTACAAGATGGCTGCCTTCGAGTAAACTATCGCGCAGACCAAATGAAGCGGGTCTCTTCTTAATAGACAAATAAGAGAGAGCTTTCCAGTGTAAGTTACTGATTGCGAACGGACCATGAATAATTACCATTCGGACATTATTCCGATTATTATTATTCGTTCGTAATACTTAGCATAAATAGATATTATGTTTGAGTAATATAATACGAACTGAGAGGTCTACTGTGTGTCGGTCGTGCATAACTTACGAGTCCCTTATTATTAAATCTCGGTCCGGGTAATAAGAGGCATCTATCGACCCTCAAATCTTTATTACTTTCTTATTAGACTTTCACCCATTTCGCCGGATATTATTGCCGATCCTTCGGATAAGGACGTCTTTAATAAATTATTGACTGGAGGCTTCGAATTTATTTCGGTTCGGCGCAGAATGCCACCTTGCTTTCGTCGTGTAGGTATTATTTTCTTTCTTTTGTATTATTGTGTTTTCTTCTCCTTTTTCCTTTTCTTCTCTTGTTTTGCTATCCGAAGTGGGTGTTGGCGCGTGACCATTATTTTAAATTACACCCCCCACAAAACTCACCCTCCGCCGCGTTTCCAATTGTAGTCCAAGTATGATCTCGTATTTGCTTACTTCGACGGGTGGCACTCTTTATCGTGGTATCGACACGTGTTCGTCATAGCGAAACAACCCCCTATAACGAATTCCGATACGAGACGAAATTTCAGCGTTTTCAAAACCCCATTCCCACCCCAACCTTCGTTCGCTTCAACGTCCGTCGCCAGCTTATGGATTTTCTCAATTTTCATGAACAATAATACAATAAGACCATCGATATAGATTTTCTTGTACATTTTATTTTTTTTTTATAAATAAAAGTATGACATAAGGTCTTCAATTAAGAATTTTATATGATACTAAGTCGTAATAACTTCATATTTAACAACTTTTTATTACATATAAATACATATGTACATACATATTGTAATGTGAAATATAAAATATTTCAAATAAATTGAATAACTGAAGGTGGGGGAGGTTATTTATTGCTTGAATTATGGAAAAAAGCGATGTTTTTAAATTTTAATTTCACTGTAAACTTAATATTTTTTTAATTTTCGTATAAAATATGAAATAATCAAAAGAATCACGTTTTAATTTAAAAAAAAAATATTTTCAAGAATTGTTTTTCAGTTCAAATTTGATTAAAAATATTCAAAACGAGAGTTTCGCTAATGAGCGTTACCATTGTAGAACATTTTTTTTGAGAAATTTAATTATACTTCAGATGATAAAAATCAAACAAAAGTAAAACTTCAGAGTTGAAAACTGTATGCTATAATTAATTCGGGGAATATTCATTAAATTTATGTTTTTAACTGAAAAAAATATGATGTAATCCGAAACACGCCTTTCACCCCGAAAATATGATTATTCAAAATCATGTAAAATCACTTATGTACATACATATTCACGATTCAGCTAAAATGCATACTATCAGAAAATGAGATTTTTATTATTTCAACACAAGAAGGCAGCAGTATAGATCGGTGGTTGCGTTAATCTTAGGCTTGAACCCGAGAGGTTCCCGGGTTCAAGGCTTGGGTTGACCTCGATTGAATAAATTTATAGTATTTCCACGGTGCTGCTGGTCAGACTTGGATATTTATGACTCCAAGTCGATCGTCCAAGATATACTCAGAATATTTTTTTTTTCAATCGAGGTCAACTCACGGGATCGAACCCGGCTCCTCTCGGTGCTAGGAAAAAACCCAATCACCAAGCCATGCTGCTAGCTCGGTGATTTAAATATGATTTCAAAAATACATATATATTATCTGTAAATTTATATATGTAAAAGTTTAACATCAAAGGTGTCGCTCAGGGGCAACCCATCTAGGCATAATGTTTTTGTAAGACAGTTTTGTGTATTTTCAATTGCCATTTTTTTTACTTTCGATTTTTTCGTCTGATGAAATTTGGGTTTTCAAATTTTGCCATATTGCTCGGTTTGGTCATCAATATATGTGGAAATCAAATCCGCTATTACGATAGTGAAAAATATTCGTAATTGACATGTTTGAAAATACTCCATTATCGTTCTCGGTGACGTCTTTTTGCCGTATTTATCCACGTTGCCGGATTTATCCACACTGTTCAGATATTTTTTTCCCTTTTCGCCACCCTCTCGCTATGGCAGATTTTAATTGTTTAAACGCCTATAACTTTTTTTCTTTCTTCATATTTCATAACTTTTCTCTATATTTTATAATTTCCGAAATAAAAAAAAAAAAAAAACTATATTCCATCAGTCATGTCATGAACCATATTCCATCAGTGAAGCGGTTGGTTACAAATGTGATTACGCGAGAGTTTTCTTTGCAATGATTCGGAATGATTATCAATTTTTTTATTGTAATAACGACCATTGCGCACTATTTACATTGAGTACAACGTTCGGGTCGTTTTCAACCCCACTCCCTATGCTTGGTATTACTCGCGTTCTGCATAACGGCTCCCCGGGGTTGCGTTACGTTCCGTGCCGTATCAGTGTCGCCCCGTGGTCTCGTTGCCGACTCTTTATTTCTTTATTATTGTAATTCAACGGATTTACAGATGCGGTACTTCAAACTCATCTAAATATTTTCCGCGAACAACACACCTTATATATATTATATATAATTGATTATACTGCAATGTTCATCGGAAGAACGAAGTCATTGGAATACTTGTATGCGAGAAAATGAAACTACACATGTATGCACATATTCATTTAAACGTAATAATCGAATATATCTGGAATATGAGTCCACTTATAACACTGGTAACCATTCGTGTGTACTAGAAAGGAGTGATTTTTTCTTTTATTTTTCAATTTCTATTTTCCGTCGGAAAATTCCAATGTGCAATCTCAAAGTAATGCCCCGGCCTGGGTAATGAGCCCTCAAGCTTTCCCCAAATTTCACCCTTTCCCAAGGAAAACTCCCCATCTCGTCCCCTACCACGAACGAGTACGTTGCTAAACAACGAAATCCTATGAGATCGGTTCAAGTTAGCGTCAACAATCTTCATGTGTCTTCGTTGCTTGAGCTTTCCGAGTTTGCCACCTCACCCTCTTATCTGCAGTAGCTCTCAACTGATTGTGAGAAATGTAGGGACGAAATAATAATATTGAAAGTTAAATATTACACATTTGAATGCGACATTTATTTCAAGCAAAATATTATAATGAATATATTTCCATGTAAAATAATAATAATAATATTGCAGACATTTTAATTGAAAATTTTTGAAAATAAAAAAATACATAAACATGTTGGTATTACATATAAATTTACTTTTTATTAAAAGCAGATGATACTGGATGAACGAGAGTCGATTGCATACGAGAAAACTTTGGTATGCTATCATAAAAGTTTTCCTTTGGATGAACGTCTCTGGAGGTCCCTCTATCATATTTACACGAGCGAAGCAAAGTCTTATATTATCCATATCGGGAAATATGTACATATCTACAGTGTATAGGTGATCAAAGTTAATTATAATCTAATATAAGTCTAGAGGAAGTATTACATTTGTGAATACCGTAAATACATACATACATATGTATGTACAAACAAACAACCAAAATACATTTTTAATCGATTTTAAACCTATTTTCGTTGTAACGAATTCAGTAAAAAAAATGTAACTCTCTCTCTCCCCAGACACTAATTTTAACTGCTGTGCCATCGAAATGTGCAAATTTTATGGAATTCGATATTCGGGAGGGCGAAATCGTGTTGACTTTCTGCATCAGCCATAAACGAATATAAACGATACGTAAAATCCACTCGGAAAAAATAAATATTTGCTACTAAAATCCAATCACATAGCACGGATCGTTTGTCGGCGTTTGCGAATTTTATAGCTTCGCTGTGTATATATAAATTGTGTAAAAATTTTAGTAAAAAAGTAAAAACGTTTGAAATCAATTCACTCATTCACTATTCAAAGAATTAATTTAAAACCGGTCAGCAAATATGTATACATATGTATATTCTAAAAAACATATATAGAAGTAGATACCATGGATTTTGGAGGTGATACATTCGAAAATATCAATCAAATTAAATACTTTGATGTGGTGACATCATGTGGTTCAGTATATAAACCCTGTCCGAGGTTCATACATACGTCAGTCAGTCTTAGCATCCAACTCATCGATAGAGTCAGTTATAAAATCGATTTAACCACCATGAGCACAAGCTCTTAAAATTTAGAACACCAGACCTATGTAGTTAGTATAGTCATAGAGGAGTACAGTTCTCTAGTACAGTAAATTCAGTTGAAACCATTCTACGCATCTCTTAAAAAGTTCATCGTTCCAATATTAAAGTGTTCTTCGAATATCTGTATTAGTAATAAAAAGTGTAAAAAAGCCTTTAAATATAATATACATAATATTAGGATTCCTAAAAAATATCAAAACGAGCTGAAAAGTGGAAGTAGTTCCAAATCAGATGAAATTTTTTTGACGGGCAGGAATGTCACTGAATGAACAGAGTAAAGCTAGTAAAAAGCTTTTGGGATGTTGACTGAATCGCAAACATCCTGATCAACGTTTTTAAAAAGTCAAACAACCCTTGGAACGTGACAATACATACATACACACATAGGTCAGGATTAGAACCCGATTATTATTTCAATTAACAAATTGACATTCAAAATCAATTGGTGAAACAAAATTTATTTAATAAAAAATATCATTTTTATCAGAAGAATATGGTATTTACTGCTCAGTATTTATTGACATCCGTTCTACGTATAAAAATGTTTATAGGGAAAGGTTGTTTTCGCCCTCATTTCCTCTGTATCAGAATATTTAAGTCATTTCCACGGAACCACAGACGGGGATGAATGGAGATTCATCTGGATTGGCGAGAACTGGAATGGGGTAGGGAATTCGCCGCCGAGTTTCGCACAAAAGCAAACAGAGTCGTATTTTTGTACGGGAAAAAGTTGGAACGCTACAAGCGAATATGGAAGTTTCGAGTTCGAGCACAAAATAAATAAATAAATATATCGCGTGCGACTTATTAAAGTGCGACAAGCACAGGGTCGGAGGCGAGGTCGGGGCCCATGCCCCTTTCTAAGGGAGAGGGTGGGGGTGGGGCACCGCCAATTCGTGCCTACGCTTCGTACCGAGAATTTGCAATTCAACGAAGAAATATCGGTATTTTGTGGCCACAGTAAACGGGGAAAACAGTTTTCATTCATATTTCGCGGATAACAAGATAAAGGCTAGAACAGCGCAGTAGTTTCCGGGCGGAAGTCGATTCAACAATGATAAGGGGCGCCATTAAGACTACGTGCAACTGGGGCGCCAATAAATAAGCCTCATTCTAAATTTTGTACACACACATAATATAAAACTTAGCCGGTGGGTAATAATTGCCGAAAGGATATAATATAGGCATAGCATTAAAGCCATAAAAATTGTTAATACTCATAGTACAGGAAATGCTAAAGCGAGAATGGAAAATAGCGCAAAAAATTCTTTTGAAAATCAATTGAATGCAAAATTGTAAGGTGACCAACAAAAAAAAAAAAAAGCGGGACACATTCACGCACAGGCGTAGTGGGTAATATATGCAACCCTTTTCCGACTACGAAAAAAAATCGCGTTGTATTTTACATGGAAAATTTATATGAGAGGTGGGCGGAAAAAGGTCATGGGTACCCCGCGAAAGATAAACGATCGAGTGGGACCCCTCGCTTGTCCTCTCAAAATGGAGTCGGGGACCTCCCGGGCGGCATACATTATAATAATACGAAGTTAAATAGGAGTGATGATACGGCCTGAATACTAACGATAAAAATGTTTGCTCGGCGATTTGACTTTATTGCGACAGTAGTTTGAGAGAGCTTTTGAGGTCGTTGTAAATTTGAATAAAATAAAAGACCAGCTTTGGCGTGAAAATAAATTTGAATTTGATCATCGAGCATCTTTTCTTTTGACAGTATATTTGGACATGCTGATGATAAACGCGGTCATTCATAAAGTGTATGTGGCATAATTTAAAAATTAATTACATCATTTTGTGGTGTTGTTTGATGTGATTACTAATTGTAGACTGGTCACGCACTTGGTCTAAAAATAATGAGAGAAAAAAAAACCGGAGCATGATAAAAACGAGGTTATCGTGTTAAACACGATCAGGAAGCGTTCGAGGCGAGAGAGCAAACGAAAACATACAAAAAACATGTTTTAGATTGAGGAGGGGGAAGGTGGGTATAGAAGAACACTACTCGACTATATTTGTATGTAAATTTGAGCAGTTCGGTCGCGGATTCCATCATTCCATCCGGGGTTGGGCCTTCGCAACACGCATAAAATGTAATCGAAATTCAGGGGTCCGGAAAGAGTGGTCTCCTCCCCACCACACTAGGGTCCTTTGTGCTTTTTTTACAGACGGTGGGAGGATAATGCGAGTGAGTATAGGTCTCAAGGGTTGCGTGTCGAGGGGGCATTAGCGGGAAGAAGCCGAGCGAAATAATCTCATTAAAACGTTGGAAGAATAGGAATTCGCCTGACCTACTGACGTTCGAACCCGCGAAAGCAATTGCACGCCAAAGATAAGAAGATTATTGCTGGAACAGCATTGTCCACGCCCACTTTACAGACCAACCGATCGTGTGCTTTCATGGGATTTCTCCCAATTTTTCTTTTTTTTTTTGAATAAAGAGAAAATTTAATTTCGCTCCGGTCTTAATGGCGGCGCCAGGTGATTTATTAGTGGCCGTCGGGATAATTATTCTGAAACGATTTTAATGGCTCGCGCATTGTAATGGTAATGTGCGCTACGAAATGATACTATCAAAAAGTACATACATACATATAGTTAGCGAAAGATTGATATACATACATATACACATACACATCAACATAGTAAACTTATACTTTAGCCAGCGGAAACCTCTCGGTGGTTGCATTAATGCTTAACACCGAGAGGTTCTCGAGTTCAAGCCCTGGGCTGATCTCGATTAATTTCTGAGTATTTCTGAGTGCTGCTGGTCAGACTTGGATATTTGTGACTCCTAGTCGATCGTTTCCTATTAGAGATTGCCAATTTATTTGATTTCATCGTCGAAACGGGGCCTCATCAAATTGGAAAACCATCCTGCATACTATTTGTTACCATTAATTGAATATGATTTCAAATGTATGTATATAAAAATTTTAATACCATAGGTGTCGCTTTGGGGTGAAGTCAGTAATGGCATCATGGTAACATATAAAATTTTATGTAAATTACTACATTACTCATAAAAAGTATAAAATATTATTATTAATGTAAAAACCGAAAAAAATTCGTACTTTATAACACACATATCTTAAATAGTAATTTTAAGCTAACGCTTGACTAAAAACTATTGTAGTATTGTATGTATATAAAAGAAAAATTTATTTATTACGTTTATGTATAGTAAAACAAAACTGCGAAATCGACTGATGATGAAAAATATTAAAATCCGTTTGAATACTCTTTGCTATATTCCTAAATAAGGCGAATTATAATAAATATACATACATATATATATTCATACATACATACCTATATGTATGAATAAATTTTATAGACAGGTTTATGAGCTTTTTTCCTATTATGCTGTACGTACATTAACATTGAATAAGATAATAGTTAAATTACCAACAAAAAATTATGATAATATTATAATAACATTTATAAATAAAAAAAAAACTTTATATTATTAAACCTGAAAAAAATCCATAGTTTGTGGTCAATCCGTGCGTGTAAGTGTGATAAAATTTATGAATTTGAATCACGCCAACCACACTGTAAGGACGTATCTGCTTCCACCATTATAAACTTGGACATTTATGTTCTCACCTAGCCTCGTTTAGATATAGCTAATCTACACGGATGTACGACTTACCCCGAAGCCAAGGGCGCAAATTGTAGCAAAATAAGTCATACTTATTAAAAATATTTAATTCTAATAACTCTAAATTTTGACGTAAGCTGATAGGGAGACTAAGTAGACGTCACTGATTACGCGCAATAGAAGATATCAAGTGTAATGGATGGGATTGGAGCGAATGAAAGATAAATTGGGTGAGCTTTTTGAAACTCGGGCGCAGGGGCGGGGAGGAGAGAGATGGGATCGAACGGGGGAGGGTTGGGAGAACTGGTGAGTGTGCGCGAAAAGGGAGGCTTTTGTTTTGATTACAGTAATTGGCTGGTGATAAAACAAACTGCAGGCGGTTGGTAGCCGAGCTACTACGTACGCCACGGCAAACAAAGACTCCGGGGTGTGGGAGACCCCTATCTCATGGAAATGTTTAACGTCGCCACGAGACCGAAAAGTTAAGCGCGTATCTCTTAACGGAGCGTCGATATTGGAAAATGTTCGACCTCGTAAAGAACACCACACTTTGTTCTGAGGCTTTGGGGCATTCGTATTTGTAAGCTGTGTATGTATATTATAATTAAGGCATTGTTCGGCACCTTACTGCGACAACGTTGTTCCTAAACTCGAAACAAACCCAATTTGTGTACAGGTTGAAGCAAATTACACCCAATAACATTGGATACCAGTAATAATAATATGAAAGAACATTATTAGGCTTGACCAATTAGCAACTAAGAATGATATGGAAATGTGTTTAAAGTTCATTTCATGTTTTGATTGTAAAATCTCAACTCAAAATACAATTTACTTATAATTGAGATTCAAGTTTAGTAACTCCAGTCAAAGCGAATTCCGATCTCCGGGGTTATTACCACTTACGATTTAAAATTGTCAACTCAAACACTACTCCATCATTAAAAATTGTTATTCTTTTCTTATGGTTATTGTTATAAAACGGGTTTCTAATTGTCTCGATGCCAAGCTTTTAACTAAAATTTATTAAACCCACATATGTAAAATCAAAACTGAAATTTACGTATTTGGAACCCTCATTTTTAAAGAACGTTGTATGTTTAGAAAAAGGTCCAACGAAGAATTACAAAAATGCATTCCAAACTTAAATCACTTTCTTACGACATGAAATTGAAATTAACGAATCTTTCCACTTTGGTGACAGTAAGAATAAGAGGTGATCTTATTGAAGTATATTACATTATAAATAGCCATTACAATTGTCCTGTCCAATGATCAACCTCCATATCTTTAGCAAAAATACTCATCTGAGATGTCATACCCACTAATTATTTATAAACTAAAAAATAACTAGTGGGTCCTTCTTTTCAAATAGAGTGATTATAATTTCGAATAGTGTACCAAATAATTTAGTAACTTGTAGTAATTTAAACCTATTTAAAATATATGTATGTAGGTGATGAGGATTTACAACAATGGAACAATGGATAGCACTGTGACTATCCTACCTCTAGTGATGAGTTCCTAAAAATACATAAATGAGTTTTTGTAGTCATTTATTTTTCAGTTAATTTTATGATTTCTTTGTTTTATGCATATTTCATTTAAATTTTTGTTTTATATATTATTTGATAATTGTAATTTTCTATTAACTTTTTGTTTACTACACCTCTCAGGTCCGTCGACTATGCTGCCTTTTCCAAGAATTCTTAAATATTAAATAAATATATAAATAAATAAAATATCGTAATATTATGGAGCAAAAATAAGCATCTGTACCAGCTATTGGCAATCGATTATACATATGTATATAACAAAAGATAAGTAGAAAGCAACATTTCTAACATTGGGTGAATGAATTGGGGAGGAGGGGGGGGGGAGTTGGAATAAGAGGATATTGTTGGGAAACAAGGGCGTTGCAGATAAAGTGGATTTTCTAAAACGTTATCCAGAGACTGTGGAAATAAACGTGCTGGTTATTTATATAACAGTAGGTATACGTGTTAGCGCACATTTAATATAAAATGTAGTTATAAAGCGGAGGAGCTTTTTTTCAGAGCTTTATTAATTGCACAGTTAGTAGGCGAGAAAATTCGCAAAGTTATATCTATTGCGAAACAACGTAAGAGGATTATCTTGCGACTGGCGTAGGAGCTCGCAGCAGAGATGGCGAACCTTAATAATAATTTTACTGCTTTCGTACCGACGCGACGCGACGGTTTGACGGGAGAAAAACAACAGCCACAATAAACTTATAAGCGCAACTCCCTACTGTCTATATTTTTAATACACTTAATGGAACGAAATGATTATATGTATATATAGGATCGAAGGATGGTTGTAAATGTGTCGTCGTAAAGTTAATAAATTCGCACACTGGGACTCTTTCAATGATGCAGCTCTCAAGTTCTCAAAACCAGGACAAGAACTGGGAGCGTAATCCCGTTTATAACGGTATGGCGGCCACGATCTCGTGCATTTTAGCGAAAGCAGTGGTTCACAATCGGTGGTGCGCGATACCGCCGGTGTCCAGGGACGTGCAGCAGTATGTCAGGATTAGCTTCGAAGCCCCTCGGCGGTTTTGAGCGACTCCCGGTCGGAAGCTGGGCTGCCGCAGGTTTAAGGTCTTAAGGATTTTGTGCGACGCAACCCCGGATCAGATATAGTGGCTCGTTAAAAAAATGTATTCCCTAAACGGTATATGTTTTTCCAGCGCCATTTACATGAAATTATACCTCAAGGGAAATAATGAACTACCAACATGTATTTACATATTTATGTTTGTTATAATGAAATAAAGTTGAGCGCTCGAGCGCTCTCTTATTGGAAAAGAAAATTTCGCAAAAAATATAAATATTTATGTTTTTAGAATATGCTCCTTATTTATAAAACCACAAATAAAGGGCAAAATCGTCTGAATTTTTAGATATTCACGTACAGAAATAAGCTCCATTGAAGAATACATATATAAATAAACGTTTCAGATTTTTTTTGTGAAATATTTTTATATTACGAACGTCAATAAGACAGGTAAGCTACAGGTAAAAAAGGTAGTAAACGAAAAAAAAATCGTGAATTTTAACAAGATTAGCCGACAAAGTAGAAAGGGAAATTGTTCAAAACAAGGTCGGAATGAAAATTCGAATAAACAAAAAGTACTCTAAAAATATCATGTATAAATAATATCGTTTGAAGTATGTACATACATAAGAAAACCAAACTCATATAAAAAATAAATATTACATTATTTACCTTATAAATATATATATATATATATATATATATATATATATATATATATATATATATATATATATATATATATATATATATAAATAACTAAAATTTCCATTTACATAAAATAAATTTATACGGCGACGTAAAAGAAAATTACGCAAAAAGCAAAAGCATCTGACTGCGACTACACCTTAAAAACCAAATGACGAACAGTCGAGCAACAAGTACATACAACGAAACGAAACTGAATATAACATTTTAAAACTCAAAATAAAACCAACGATGTTTCGGATCGTTCAGCGCAAACAGGGGATCGTTGTGAGGACGAAAAGTAGCGATAAAACGACCCAAAAGCCAGCCCGTTCAAAAGTAAGTGTCGCTGAGCTGAATGACCCCATTGACGACAGATTGAAGAGCGATAAGTGTAAACAAAAATTAAAATTTAACTCATTCAAAAAAAAAATCCAAATTAGCCAGACGATTCCTCAAAACACATATTTATTTTTCGCTAAAGACACCCACATACGTGCGTACGTATATTTTGTATACACACATACTATATACATATGTACATGTACATAGTACCGAGCGCGCTTGACGTATTCCAAAATTGTTAAAACCCGTAAAAAGTTGGTAGTCACGTAAATCGGTGCAGGGGTTTGGTTCGGTCGGGTTCATTCTACGTTACGCGACTTTACGCAACGCGCAATTTAAGTTTACAAAAGGATTACGCCATCGTGCCCAGATCTAAACTTGCCGTAATGGGTCGGGTAAGATTTGGCGGGAGAGGACCCTCCACTATGCGATGATCCTAGTACAGAATGTTCCAAAAGCCCGAGGACTTTTAGTTTTAAGTCTCGGCGAGGAATTTGTTGTCCTACACACATAAACAAAAATTCAACCCGACCGAAATTTTAATCAATTTTCGTCAAATGAGTATGCCACTAACTCACATATATGTACATGCATATATATGAAGTGGCGAAGCTAGGAATTCCAGGCCCTCATGCAAAATGTATTTAAGCTCCCCCCACCCCACTTCACCCCCTTTACGTGATTTAAAAAAATATTAGATGAAATAATTCAACTTGTTTGTTGATACATATTTACATAGGACTATCGATATAAAAATTCTATAAAAAAATAATTTTAACTAAGCTCACCGATTTTAAAAATTCTTCTTTCTCTATTTAAGGCTTTGCAAAATTTTGTGATGAGTCTTATGGATATATGTACACTAGTGTTCTGCCCGTTGTTTTTAACGAGTTGTTTCGGATAGGAATTTATACAGGAATTAAATGTTATATACATATGTATAAATATAGTTTAAGGTAATTTATAGGGGCGCGCGCGCACGTAATATTAATAGTAATAAAAAGTGCACGTATTACACGTTCACCAATCGAGCCCGTTCGAAATGATAAATGAAGTGTGTGTGTTTGTGTCACCCGTCGCTCAGCCCGACGTCACATGGCGTTATCTCAGACAGACACACACACACACACACACACACACACACACACACACACACACACACACACACACACACACGATATTATATATGATATATTTCCAATAGTATTTTTTTTTGACAACTGCGTTACGTGATTAATTATCCCACTTAAGCCCGAATAGCTTTATACGGTCTGCAACGATATTATTTCAAACTAGTGATAGACCCGATGAAAATTTCATCGGGTGTATTATAAGGAAAAATTACCCACATATCTACATATGTATGTATAAACGATATAAAACAACAATAGAAGTAGTTATGATTTAATTTTCAGCAGATGGCGCTAAATGCTCGTGGCACTATTTTTCAAGAGGAAATATTGGTGGTATATATTATGTATATATACATTGTGATCGGTTTTTTCTTGATTCGTTATTATATTCGTACATTATGTTGGCAGCGTTTTAAATGTGACGCATATATGTACATACATTGAATTGAAACGACTATTATACCACGGAGAGCGATACTTACACACACACATACACACAGACAGATTAAATCAATTATATAATAAATAGTTGCTTGTGACCTTTTCACATGTCTGTATCATAAAATGAAGGTGAAGCAAAATTATATTTTATATGTACAAATGTATGCCTCGAGTAATTTTTATTACTTTCGAAATTTTTAATTTGGACAATGTTAAATTATATTGAGTGTATCTATATATGTATACGCATATACATTTGGACCCCCTGTCAAGTTGGGCCCTCATGCTTTGCATGACTTTTCTATGAAGTAGCTACGGCATTGTATGTATGCAAGTATATTTTTATAACCGTGCATTTTACAGATAATAAATTTATGGAAAACTTGAAGGCTCAATACATAAATATCGAGTAAAATTTGGTGTACACAGCAAAGTGTGAATAAGAAGAAAGAGTAGGCGATAAGAATGAGCAATACAGTAAATATGGAGGAGAGTCAAATACATGGATACACATGAAACACTAAAGAAAGTGTGTGGAATACGATACATGTATATTAAAGAGGATTTTTGTCCAGTAGTGGATGACGAAAGATGTAAACTAAAAAATCAAAAAATGTAAACGAAAATGGGATCATGCTGTAAGAGATATTTGTAAATGTGACGTCATAAATTTGTCGTAACAATAGAACGACTTTCCGAAAAACCCTTTTATTTGGGTTTTGTTGTATTCAGGACTAAACAAGTGTACGCATCCTGAATGCTAATATAATCCTCGGCATCATTAGTTTGAAAATCGTTATATACCTACACATAAATATGTACATATGCATGTACTTACTATCGAATTATACTTTTCGGCTTACTTGAAATGAAATAAAAGTAAAAAAATAATAACTGCGATCCTTGAAAAATGTTCATGTGTATGGATAGGAGAGACATTCGGTCCGTTCGGAAATAGGTAAGAATCGATTTGAAGGCGCATACTTTCAGTCGGGGTTTTGTGTGCAGGAATCCTGCGCGAATCCTTTGTCCGTTGACACAATAAGGATAAGAGAGCTCTAATTACGTTTCGTATTGTTGCTTTGAAATTCGTGGGATTAGTGAAAGTAATTTCATTAGGGAAAAGGTCATTAAGGGGCCGCGGGACCGACGGGCGGGTGCGGGGGACGAAAGCGACAGCTTTTGCCTCGAAAGCCTTCGGCGCGGTCACGGCCTATAAAGCTCGCCAGCACTAGGAGAGGGTGGGTCAGAAGCTTTTTTCGTAAATTATTTTCTTTGACCATGAACGTGCACCGGCACTGTTCTAAATTTAATTTGAACCAAGCCCCAGTATCTTTTCATTCTATTCCATTTACACTCACCCCTTATGAAAATAGCCACTCGCTAGTGTACAAGGGATTTGATTATAAACTGAAATATTCGAAAAACCGTGGCGAAACAGCAGCTTTCAAAATCAAAAAAAAAAAAAAGCCTATACATGTATGTAAATATGTGCATATGTATGTATGTATGTATGTATATACGTAATGCGAGGTTGATTTCGAGCGCAGTAAACTTTATCATGTAAAAATTAATAATTACGTGCGTGGTAGACATATTCATCCTGCCTGCACAGTTCATTATCGGATGGCTCCTATTCCCAGGACTATCCGACTTCTCAATGAAATCGTTGCTGCGGTGCCTGAATGTGAAATTTTCCACCTCAGTTAGTTTAGGTTATCAGAGATTATTTTGGCTTATTTGTCTGGTAGCCTGCACTCATTATTATTTTCATATTTCGATGTGATGAATGAGTGGAATTTTGATCTCTTCTCTTCCATTTGGGCCTCACGGGGATGTTTTATATTTACGTTTGGTTCTTGGATATTAATGCTGGCTGTGGATGCAGGACATTTTCCTTACTACATATGTACATATGTAATATGAATATTTGATTTTTTTATTGGTTTTTTTTCTTGTGTTCATTTTTATCTATTATTTTTCTTTTGTTTTTTTTATCATATTTTTCTACTTCTGCTTTTTTCTTTTTATTAGAATGTATTTTTTTCTTGTTTCATTATGTAGACGATTGTGGCGAATTATGTTCTTTCTGTAATGCCACAATGGTTCAAAACTACGAATAAATAAATATTTAATCATAAAAAATTTGGTATGCTGTTCATCATTGAACGATTTGAAAAAAAAATATCTAAAAGATTATTCATAAAAAAAATTAAATTAAATTACCCTTGAGACGTCAATATTGACGCGCATATGCAAAATTAATATCACGTATTAAATTAAATTAATATCACGTAAAATTAATATAAATGGTTTTATATTTTTTTATGAAACGTCCGTTTGATGAACATGCGTTTGACGAATATTCTGATTGATAAATAGTCCTTTTTGAGAATGATCATTGAAGAACAGTCCTAGTATTAAACATTCTTAGATGAAAAGTATAGGATTTAAATTGTTACATGGGTACCATTTACCATGTGCATCTTCAAGGTGTTTTATATTCGGTATTTTATTTCTAGTAGATCTTGGTTTGCATTTTCAATCGGAAAAGGAAATTGGGAATAGTTTGAAACCGTCTTAATAGTAATTATATTCACATAAAGTTAGTACTCTCTGACAGGAGACGATTAATCTGGATTTTAAAATCATCTAAAATCTAGATTATTTCGGTCCGGTCTAAACTTAAAATCGCAACTTCTCACGGATTATTATTTAAGCATGCTCAGGGCCACCGAAAAGAATCCTTGGCACTGGGAAAAATTATTCCAAGCCCTATGACAAACTACAAAAAAGATCCTATAGTGATATTTTTAATATGCGAAAGATCTATCAGAACTATGTATGTATAACCCTATCGTCGGACATAAGCATGATTAGAACAAGATAAATAAGAATGGTTTTGGATCGTGAAGTAATGATACTAGGACGTTTCGTACGGTATTGATATCCGTATTACGTAAATGTATGCATAAAAAAATGAATTGGATTGAAAAGAAGATTGGGCCATAAAATCAACATTCACGTTAGGTAAATTCGCATTGATCAAAGGCAACCCGGCAAACTGAAATCGCCTCTTTCGTTTCGCAAAAAAAAAAATATCGAACTCCGCAGATAGGCGGGGTAAATCGGCGTTTTTTTTTTAGTGTCGGTCCAGCCCTGGCAGTATCAAAACATCGGGAGGTTAATCGGCGAACGGCGCGCGATCGCTCGAGTGTGTTATTGGAACGTAATGAGAGAGTTACGATTCGGTAGGCAGGCCACCCTCATCCCAGCATCAGGGTCAGTCAGGTATTGAGCTTTTTTCCCGACCACCCCTCCCCCTGCTACATCGAATCCCATTCTCTACCGAGCGCCCGGGATAGAGGCGATTTTATGAGTTTAATCAAACCGTTCGGAGGTGTCACGGACGGATCGAAAGGCCCGCAGTCGAGGGGTTAACGGCGTGTTTTAAAAATATTTTCGCGAATAAAAGCGGAAATGGAACGCGAGAGAGTGTGTATTTGCTTAAAAGCGAGACCGTGTCGGCACGTCTGCTTTCTTAGGATTGATATGATGGAATATTTCTGTTTTTGTAAATACGCAAAAATATTTCATGCATATATACATATGTAGGTATATACATACATAAATATTTAGTATATATGTATTTATAGCTGACACGTATCGGCTTCTATGTACGCTTTTCTCCACTCTCTTGTACTCCAGACTACCATCGCACTTAAAAATACCGCATATTGAGATGTTGTGCTTTATAAATCAAGACGCAAGCAATTCAAAATATAAAATTAATATTTAATATATCAAACAACCACATTATTGCTGTATTCATAACACTATATTAATGTAAACATAAAGTTTTGAGTGCGATTCGATGTACCTAAGCATAATACAATATATGTATGTACAATATATTAATATGAAGCATCTTCATAAACAATCAATTTTGGATAATGTAGAAGCATACGTATACTTTGCATAATGGCAAATTATATATATATATATATATATATATATATATATATATATATATATATATATATATATATATATGTATGTATATATATATATATATATATATATATATATATATATATATATATATATATATATATATATATATATATATATATATATGTATATATATATATATATATATATATATATATATATATATATATATATATATATATATATATATATATATATATATATATATATATATATATATATTGTTGTATATATATACATATATATTTTTTTTGTTTTTTCAACAAAAAAGCTCCAGATCCATTTTTCTCAATTTCCTTGGGGGTGCTGCAGTACCGCAGTGCGTACCGCCACTGTGTAAATATGTAAATATTTATATATATATATATATATATAGGATCCGGATGTGAAGGATTCCAAGTGAAACGCGCAGATTAAGTCAGAACTATTTATTGTACACGCTCTTCGGGCTTGTCCTCCAACAAGTGACCATAACAACACGCATCCGGTCTTTCCCAGGCATACCACACACACTCTATCTCGGCTCGTTTAAAAATCAATTCTACATATATATATATATATATATATATATATATATATATATATATATATATATATATATATATATTGTTGTATATATATACATATATTTTTTTTTTGTTTTTTCAACAAAAAAGCTCCAGATCCATAAAATCCAGAAATCAAGTTTTGAGGTTAATGAAAGTAAACCATTTTTAATCTTTTAAATATACAAAAAAAATTCACACTTACATTTTCACAATTTTAAAACTATCGAAGAATCGCGTTAGCATATCGAGCATACGCACTTCAAGAGCGAAACCCGCTTTAGCAGAAAATTCATTTGTGCTAAATTAAAAGGTTTAAAAACTAAATGACGGCATCAATCTTTAAAAAAAAATCATTACATAATTGTATGATATGAGAATGACTATGTTCTATAACATTTTAATGCCCTGAATTTGCATGGGAACTTTTGCAGAATAGTAATACTTCCATAACTAAATAAATAATGTCAAGGAATATTTACTTTTATTTGGCCTATTATGCAAATTTACATACATACCAGGAACATACCTTATGTAGTGTAACAGCGTGGAATGTGTTCAATGAGTGGTCATGGGTTCATTATAGCCAGCAGCATAGCTCGGTGGTTGCGATGATTCTAAAAAGCCCAAAGAGGTCACCGGGTTCAATCCCTTGAGCTGATCTCGATTGAAAAGAATTTATAAAAGAGTATAATCTAAATGCTGCTGGTCAGACTTCGGTATTTGGGCTCCAAATCGATCATTTCCTATCAGAGTTTGCCAATTTATGAGATTTCATAAACGGTTGCACCAAATTATCAAACCTTTTCTATATTTAGTTTATGGAGTTTATAGCATCTCGAATTTTCTGATAATATAAATGCTACCCACCTTGGAAAATGTATATATTTCTCGAAATATTAGTACGATAGAATTTGTCCATAGACTTCTCTATGACACTGTATTAACATAATTGTATATCGACGGTTGCAATTGGACAGGAAAGCTCATTGAGATTTACTTGTAAGGCATTCCTTTTATATATGTATACAAATAAATAAATATTATATACTTATATATAGCATTTCAATTTTGATCTAATATCAATTTATTGATTCAATATCGTTTTTGTACACTACTCTATATTATTGACACCGAGCTCAAATAAGATAAAATCGTTATCGAAATGAAAAAAGGCGTAGAGGTGTTGCAGATGCTCTCAAACGTAGAGGCGCAAACGCGTTGGGAAAAATGAGCTTTATTTGGACGAGAGCCGCCGAAATGTTTACCTAGGCTTCTTCAGGGGCGTTCAAGTGATCGACGCCCGTCGTAAAGAAACGAAAAAAAAAACAAAATACTTTTCACCAGCGAAGAGTGCCCCTACGCTACCCTCCTCCCTACCCTATAACCTAGAAGGGTTGAAAAGGGAGGCGAATGGAGGGTTTCTCATGTCATAAACTGCGCCCGACTTCTGACGATACGACGTCGCTGAGAGAAACGCCTGACGTAAATGAATTTGACAGGTATTTATTGGGACTTTCACGCTTTTTTTGCAGGTCTCAGCTACCCCTACCTACTCCCACGTCTATTCAATTTGGTGAGAGGACAGGACGTGCATACATCGTCGAAACGTGGAACTCTTTGAGTGGTACGGCTAATAGTTCGACCTTTATATAACAGGGCGGTCAATTGAGGACTCTGTAGACAATGACCAAATTTTGTGGGGACATTGAAAATTACGCATCTTAGAAATTTAGTACATATTAATCTGAGTTTAAAGGCTAAATATGAAGCGTGTACGCATTATATTTAGCGTTCCTAAAAACAGGGTGTTATATTGCATTTTAACTTTCGGGGATCTCAATACATTATAGAGATAGGCATCGGAATAAATTAGAGTATATATATAGTTGGTGGTTCCAAGTGTCAGTGACAACAAACAAGGGTCAGCTCGGCCATTGAGAAGTTCTCGCGTGGGTGGGGGGTGAGATCGGGTGCGAAAAGGTTTCTAAGGAGACAACCTAGGCGAAGGACCCGAGGCATAAAGACCTCAACATAATGGTTGTGCGACCTACATAGTCCGCAAGCACTGTGAATGCAATATGACGTCAGGTCGACCTTTGAGTCTCCAGACAGTATGACGGCCTTTTACCATGTAAATGTCGATAAACACGGAACGAAAATAGTACGGAATTATGATGAAACATCGCAGCCAAGGGGTTAATGCGCCGACTTGAACCATCCCCTAGCGATTCAACATCAAAATGGAAATATACGATCGAATTATACAGAAATTAGTGATCATATACATAGAATAATATTTTGTGTTTTCAAGTCTAGTCAAATAACATATGAACATTTTCTTTATAAATGACTTTTCATCACATTTAAAAATTGTTAAAATATAGATTCTCAAATACAATAAGTATTTTTATATTGATTTTACTCAATTCCCCATTTAATGTGAGAAATTAGTAAAGTGAGCTTTATAAAAATACATTTAGCATCAGCCCTTAATAGAGAGATTGTAGAAAAAATTCAATATCAAGAAAATCCATTGGACCATTAAATTAGAGTTTGAGGTGACATCGACTTCCTATTCATACAAACACGTATTCTATTCACTTCTTGATCTATTTCGGGATATTAAAGGAGCGTGCTGGGTTTGACGGGCCCCGAATACTAGATATTGAATTCTTAGTGGTACTTTTCTGGGAAATAAACAGAAATTTATTGGCATGTCAACCACAAAGAATAGCCGGAGAAAAAAATTGAATCGAAAAACATAAAACTCTTTAAATAAAAACGAATATATGTATATTACATGAAAATAAAGTTATGTACAAATTAATATTATATGTAGTAGGTATGTGTTTTTTATTTTTTTCAAATGGATCACGTTCTGCTTGATTGTGTGCGGATGGACGACGGTCCAAGTTTTGCAGCTGGGAAATTTAACGTCTCGTAACGAACAAAAGAAGAGGAAAACGGTTACATATATACATATATAGGTACATACTTCGCTACGAGGATTCGACATACAATTGAACACGTACTTGTCGTACACGAAAAAGTGAAAAATACGATTTTCGAACGTGAAGTTTAAAAGGTGGCATTCTGCACCTGACGCGGCAGCGCTGCCGCAATTTCCTCGTTCTGCGACAATTTTCCACGTTCGGAAATCTTTGTCGACAGGAAAGTAAATAAAACAAATATGGAGAATATATACGAGGAGCTTACGACGGCTAAATGAAAACTTTGAAAGAAAGCAGAGAGGTAAAAAGGTTAACGGGTAGGTTGCGAAACGATCGCTTAGCGTATTTTAATTTGATTAAGTGATGAAACCGGACGAATACAGGTCCCATCCAAAGTCTGCTAAAAATGACGGAATTAATTAATAAAGAAAAGTGCAAAAGGGAATTTTGTAAGAGTTCATTATGCGAAGACGTGGCATCAAAAGAAAAATTCCAAGCATTCGAAGCGGTTTGAAGGAAATTATGAGATGCTCAATGATTGAATATAAATGTGCGTTCATTAAATACAGATTTATTTTTACAAAACTTCACACATTTTTGAATTAGTGTAAGCAAAATTTGATTTTCAAATTTGATTTAGGATATTCTCAAAAAACTCCTCAAAATAATAAATAAAATGTTTGCAAAATTTTTTCACCAAAATAACCTTATTTGGAATTATGTACATATTATATACATATGTATTTACATTTTCAATCATCCCTTTCACAAAAAAAGCACAATATTAGATACAAAAATAGTTAAATTGTTTAACGAAATACTAATAAAAACAAGATAAAGCTGGCGATCACCTGAAGTAACCAACTATTGAAGACATTTTCTTGTCAGAAAAGCAAGCTTTGAGAATGATCAAAACGAATCCAAGTAACAAAAAAAATTTTGTTTTCTGATCAAAGTAAAGTAAAACTTTCGATGATACTCACATATGTACATACATACATACATACATAAGTTCAAATTTATGTGATTTGAATGGTTATTCATTGAAACGATTTTATTTTCCCTTGATTTCTCTAGATTTCTAGAGAAATTATTTATTATTTAAAAATTTAGAAATTATTATTTCTAGATTTCTCTGAACATATTTCTTTTATTACCAACAAAGCATTTAAATCTCTTGGATTCCTACTCCGCTCAACAAAACCCTTTAATGATCCTTATGTACTAAAATTACTTTATTTTTCCTTTGTAAGGTCTCACCTTGAATTTGCCTCAATTATCTGGTCACCTTTTTATTTATCCCATATTAATTGTATTGAGAAAGTTCAACTTAAATTTATTAAATCCTTACGCTACCTTTTTCCTACCTATACCCATTCTACTGTTTCCGACATTTTAAAAATCCTTTCTTTTAACAATCTTTCTGTCAGGCGACGACATTCTGATGCTATATTCTTCTTTAAGCTCATAAATGGTTTTCTTGATTGTTCTGATTTACTGAATAAGGTTAATTTCAGAATCCCAGTTCGATACTCTAGACGCGTTGCACTCTTTTCACTTGATCCTTTCAATACTAATTCCCAAAAATATTTTTATCTGCAGCGCGTTTATCGTATGTTTAACGGAGAGCTGAATGAGGTTGATCTGTTTGGTATTTCCCTACATCAATTCAGGTCTAACATCAAGAGAATCTTGACCGATTGATTCATTTTTTCTCCTATTCTATTTTTTCAATATTTCCATTATTTTTATACTTTAGTTTAGTTATGTAATGTGCTATTTAATCATATTATAGCTTTCATTCTTTTCCTTTTCATTTGTTTATTTTGTATTTACCTTTTTCATTTGTTTTTTATATTTGTAAATTTCAATTTCTTCTTATATTCTATCTTATAACCTTTTCCAAATATTTTAATACTATAGTTTAATTATGCAATGTACTACATATTTTGTCATGCCTTTATTCTTTACTTTTTAATTTGTTTTCCTTATATTTATCTTTTTCATTTTTGTAAAAATCTATTATTGGACTCGGATGTTACATATATTATTTATTTACTTTTTGTTTTTTTTATACCTATCTCTGTACATCCTGTCTGTTGATTTTTCAATTAATAAAATAAAATAAATAAAAATTATATGGATTTAATAAAAATAATATTTCTGCCACTGCAAGATCTACAGTGCGATTATTTCTTAATTTTTTGACTATTCAATTGATTACATTGAAACCACTCTCACCTTCCGAACTACTAATTGCAATTGTGCGTGCAATTTTTCTAGCTTTCGGAATACATGCAACCCACTGATTACTGTTTGCATAAAAAATTACAAACTTTTTAAAATAATTTTAAAATAATTTAAAACCATCTAATTTCATAACTTGCGCTAGAGCAGGTCAATAAATGGATTTGAAAATCCTGTTTTGAAAATCTTAACAACCAGTTTCAACACATATTTTATTTTATTTCCACATAGATACATCATGTGTGCCATGGCAGGAATAACCCCAAGGTGACACATGTGGTTAGATTATTTTTTGTACATATGCATGTACAAAAATGTTTCAAAGGAAACAAAACATAGAATAGAAATACATAGATACATGTATGGACAATCAACCAATTTTTCATAAGATGTAACAAATTCGAGATGCTAATAATTGCCAATTTGCGAGAAACTGAGGGTAGGATACTGATTTATTGCATCCGTCACAACAATTATATAAGGAAGATCGGAAACAGGAGACGGTCGATCTGTGTTTTTTAATAATTACAAGACTTCGCCAACGGCGACTTATCTATGTACTTAACCGACGCCCTATCCACTGGTATGCAATAGCTCTACCAGTGCACTACACTGAGGATATGGATGGATTCTAATTTTTATAAGCCATTAGTATTTAGTACACACAAATAATTGCAGTAAAATTGGGCGGTTAATAAATACATGCTAAAGATAACAATACAAAATTAATAATAATAATCAACCACTATATATGTCTTAAACAAAAATTAGATTCGGTTGAATTCCTTTATAATTAAAACGTAAACAAGGCACACTTCACAATACAATCGAATTGAAAAGTGGTGCCGGTGGAAAAACGGGAACTATGGTTTTACGGCAATGGTTTCGCAGAGCTCTCGTCCGAGGAAAGGTGGTAGAATGGTAGAACAATACAAAAGGCCGGTCTCTATAATTCGCGTGCAGAATGGTGCACATACACACACTCACACAAGGCGGTCACAATGGGGCACCAAATGGGCCCGAAAGCCATCTGCGGGAACTTTTGTTGAAAAACTCATAACTCTTGGCCGGTTTACAATTGCGCCGGACCAAGAGCGGGCGTCGTAGTGGGTGGGTCGCTGGTTTTACGCAAATTTGACAAAGGGTTAGAAGGCTTTGGTCCCGGGGTGGAGATAAGCGAATCGAGCGGTCGGTAGTGGATTCGAAGGCTCGAAAACTAGTCGGGGTGCGCGTGCACGCGCATAATAAGGGATGATTGGATTTGCAGTTTTATCAAACTATGACGATGCGAATTTTGAACGTTTTCTATAAATGATCGATTGCAATATACATATTTGTACGTGTTTGTGTAATAATAGCCAAACGATTGAAATGATAAATATAATATATTAAAATTGGAAATTTAATCGAAATTCCACATAAATACACTATACAAATGTAGTTCAGTTAAATTTCCCGGCAAGACAATTATAACGTATGGATTTTTTTGTTATGCGTGTCTACGCATAATAAGTGTCAAACACTAACCAAAAATATGCAAATGTTTGGTCCTAAATTTGACGCACAGTTATATGTAACTTGTTGAATTGGTTTACTTTGTGGGTCAAGTATTTATAATGAATTTTTAAAACATTCGAATTGGGCGGCCTTTATTCAATTGAGTACAAGTTTTAGTTTATTTTTGATTAAATTATATAAAATTCCGGAATATGAAAAACGTTTAGTACATATAGAATGCTATTTTGAAGAATCTTTCAATTGAATTTTTGTGAGCATGTACATATGTACATAGTTCAGCGCAGTTATTTCTGAAATATGTGTTGTGAAGTATTTCATTAAAATTTTTGAATATTACACAAAATAAAATAAAAACCAATAGTGTGCATCTGGGAATTTTTAATATTGGAATAAAAAAAATCAAAATTCTAACATTTATTTAAAATAAGAATGAATGAAAATGAAAGCTGTTAAATAAAAATAATAAAATTTTTCCATCGATTTGTGTATTCTTCTAGCAAAATTGCTTCGTAATAAAAATATTTTTGAAATACAGGATGGATCTACATAATACATATGTACATAAATATGATATTCAAATACATTTAAAAGAATTTTATATGTCTTCAAAATTAGCCAGCAGCATAGATTGGTGGTTGTATAGGGTGGTTAAACGGGTAGGCCGGATTTAAATTTCCCTCCATTTTTTTTGTATTTAAGTTGGCAACTCTAGTTTGACAGTTGTCATCTGCTGTTATTGAGGTTGTTAACAATGAGTCGCTATACAAAAGAACAACGTCTTTTTATTGTTAAAACACATTATGCGGAGACTCAGTTCGTGGAATTTTTGGTTAATTTTCATTTGAATGGTTTTGTTAATAAGCAAAATTGTCGCATTTGGGGCAGTGAAAATCCTCGTGTTATTCATGAAAAAGGAGGTATGTAAAAACAATGCACCCACAAAGAGTCACTGTTTGGTACGGATTATAGGCTGGGGTGCAATTGGACCATTCTTTTTTGAGAATGAGTCTAGCCAAGTTGCAACTGTAAATGGAATACGATATCATGCCATGATATCTAACATTTTGTGGGATCAATTGAACGACATGGACTTCGAAGAAATATGGTTTCAACAGGATGGTGCCACATGCCGTACAGCAAGAGAAACCATCGATTTGTTAAGACAACGTTTTTCTGGTCGTGTGATTTCCAGAAATGGTGACGTTAATTGGCCGCCCAGATCTTGCGACTTCACACCATGCGATTTTTACCTCTGGGGTTTTGCTAGATATATTTCAAGGTCTATGCTAACACACCACAAACAATTCTGAAATTATGGCAACTATCTTGCATAAAGTAAAAAAAAAAACTTTATCAAAAGGATCATGTATGCCTGCACAACCGAGGTGGTAATTTGGCCGACATCGTATTCCATATTTAATGTCAACATGTCTGCTTTATAAATCAATAAAAACTTTCCAATTAAATAATAATTTACGATGTTTTATTTCAAAATTAAATTCGGCGTATCCGATGAACCACCCTATATTAATGCTAACCACGGAGAGGTTACCAGGTTCGATTCCGTAGCTTCACCTCGATTGAAAATTGAATTTATTCCGACTATTATCTGTAGTGCTGCTGGTCAGACTTGAATATTTGTGACTCCAAGTCGATTGTTTCCTATCAGAGTTTTCCAATTTATCTGATTTCATTGTTAAAACGCTTTCTCATCGAAATTGGCAAAAACAACAAATTCGAAATGCTAATAAATCGAAATTGCAAGAAATTGAAGAATTTATCACAATTTCATCCTTCACCACAATTAAGCTAGAAAAATTCTGCAGGAGACGGTTGATCTGTGTTTTTTTAATAACCGCAAGACCTCGCCAGTAGCGTATTTGACCGGGACTTGAACCCTTGACCTATCTACTGGTATACAATAGCTCTACCAGTGCACTATGCTCTGGCGATTTTAATATGATTAATTTGTGTATAAATTTAATACCCGTTAATGC
Organism: Arctopsyche grandis; assembly: GCF_051622035.1. Taxonomy (NCBI): domain Eukaryota; kingdom Metazoa; phylum Arthropoda; class Insecta; order Trichoptera; family Hydropsychidae; genus Arctopsyche; species Arctopsyche grandis. The sequence continues at coordinate 15,385,614 of NC_135357.1, forward strand.
AACCCGATGACGGCATCATGGAAAATATAAAATTGGGTACATCAGTTATGCCGACTTTTCCAAAGTATAAATAAATAAAATATTTATACATACGTATGTAGATACACGTATAAATTAAAGCTTTTTGCCTACGAAAATTAGGATTAATGTAGCAGGAAAACGTGTGCTTTGGTACAAAAAAAAAACACCGGAAAAACATACTAATGATTTATACTACACGATAATTTCAACTAGAAATGTCTCGAATACGCATACATTATTTTACCATAGTACTATACTAGTTTTTGTGTTGAGCAAAAACATCCCCTTTTGTCGAAAACATCCACCCTCAACTATCTGTTTTCGCCGTCGAAGGGATTGGGGTTAGGGGGAGATGAAAAGAGAAAACTCCGGGGCCTCCAGACTGAGAGGCGCCGTTGTGGCCATCAAGCCTCCGCCCCGCGGCACATCCACCTTGTTAAGTGTTATGTTGACATAAATATTTGTATTGCTCGCGCAACATAAAAATATCAAACAAAGCAAAAGTGGTTTCGCGTATCGTGTAGCCCAGTGGCATCTCTTGAAAACAAACTCCTCCTCGAGAGGACGGCACGCAGAGCCACTGTTGCTCATTTGTGTACACATGAGATACTCGTACATACATATGTACATCGACGAAAATTGAGCTTTCTCCCACATCGAAAAAAATGCTCCACAATTGAAAATACCACATTAAACAAAACAATGTTCAATATTTTCGGATAGAACACAACAAATATAAGCTTAGCGTAATTTTGACTGTTTTTAAATTAACCATCAACTTTCTTATTCGAACGACTTTACTTATCAACATTAGGTAGAGTGGCGTATTCGAAATTGGCTCTGTCGATTCAAAACGGACCGCTTTGATTAAATTCAATCACGCAATGAGTTCCCTTTTGACATAAATAATATAATTAAACGAAAATTAATTTGAATGTGATGAATGAGTGGAATCTTAATCTACTCTCTTCCATTTGGGCCTCGCTGTGATTTTATTTTTTATTCATATTTTGTTTTATTTTATTTTACTTTTTCTTTCTCCTCTGTATATTTTTATATACTATTTTAATTTTGTTCAGTGTAAACAAAGAATGGGATTTATGGATTTTATTTTTAATTTTTACACTTTTGTTATTTTTTTTTCTCTCTGAATGATGTATTATTTTCCTTTTGTTACTTTTTTTTATTATTTTATTTTACCATGTTTTCTGCTTTTGCTTTTTTCCTTTATTTACAGTTTACTTGTTTTTATATCATGTTTTTATATCTTTTTCAAATGTAGGCCATTGTGGCGCATTAGGTTCTTCCTGTAATGCCACAATGGTCCAAAACTATTAAATAAATAAATAAATAAATAAAATATGCAAAAACCTAATACATAATATATCAACTTACATTGAACACGCATATGAATTATTTTAACGATATTTAATAATAAAAAAAATTGAAATGCAGGTGTGTGCATATATAATAACGTCTAAATTCAGATGTAATAATAGTGTAAAATTAGGATAAAACCAGTTAAAAACAATTAAAATTTGAATAATTGCTACTATATATGTATATATAATCAACGTTAAATTATCACATGCAATCCAAATACTAAGTACTATGTATGTATGTATTTAAGCATGAAAGTACAACGAAGCTTGGCATGCGGCAGGTGATATCACGCACACCGGTCTCCCTCACGGGACCGAAAGTGAAACGCCCGAAAACGCAAATATCGGAAGGCAAAGATCGAAAATCGAAAGATCTTAAGTCAAAAGATAAAAAAAAGGGTGCATGGTGAACGGTACTATGTATATATAATATATATGAGTGGCATGCGGTGAAATTATCTCTCTTTTTTTGTCATACAGCCTTGTTTAATGTGCGCGCGCAGATACGGGAGGAAAAGCCTGTTCCTCTTGTTCCTGTTGTATCCTGCTCGCGCAAATTAAGTGAGTATGTACGACGGGGGGAGAGACCCTTTTTTTATCATTCGACTTGAGATCTTTCGATTTTCGATCGTTGAAATTTTGAGATTTAATCAAAAGTTGATGGAGATCCTATGTATGTATGTATATCGAGGAAAAATTATGACATGACGTGATTCGACGACGGAAATTGATACCTTCTTTATAGATAATTGTTAATTTTATGTCTTTTCATATATTCAAAGCGTACTTCCGATACGGTGATAAAACGAAATTGCTACTGCGTCGCCGTGCTACATTTTCCGATTTAACCCCCTCCCTTCCACGGACGCCGAATACGGAGTAATAACTTCGGGGGCTCCCAGACTTATGACGGGAGCGAAAAGGGCGATTGGGGCGCAACGTCAAAATTTTGCTGAGCTTTACAACGGTCGCTATACGAAGACTATTTATTGTAATGAAGATAGAGGAAGATCGTAAAATTGAATTTTCAACTATTTTCGGACGCGGGATATCACCTACGTACATATATCTCGAGTCCAATAACGATTTGAAAACATAAAATGTATCTAATTTTCAATGTTAACTAATGCTATACATACATATACTAGTGTTGTCCTTGTTGATATTTCAATGGGTGGTTTTGGAAAGGAATTGATACAGTAATCACACCCGAGGCTGTTGCCGCTAGCAGTTTCAGCATGCACAATCTTTGCAGTCAATCCGCATTGCCCTCTTAACCCACCCCGCGTTGTCCCCTCATTCCATCCCCGCACGCTCGCCCGTTAATCGGCGTACAAATGAGCATGTGTACGGGTCTGGTTCACTGAATCCAACGTCAAAAGATCGAAAAGCAAATATCGGAAAGCAAAAATTGAAAATCAAAAAATCTTAAGTCAAAAGATCGAAAAGAATGTATGCATGGTAAACGGTACTTATGTATATTCTCGATGAGGTGAAGGCCACCGACACAAAATCTACTATAAAAATAGTCATGAATCATTTTTTGAACAAAATATCGTTGCCTTTTATTTGAATACACACTAGTTATTTGAAATTTAAACGGGTGCTTTCGGATTGTTAAAAATGAATAGTAATAATTAATCAGTGTCGGAACTGAAACAGAAATCGGGAATCAGCTATGCCAATTAAATTATGCAGTAAAAATAATAAAAACCAAAGTCAACATCGAAGACGAAATCGGAATCGGATAATATGAAAAGTATTTAAATCGTGTGACGTAAGCAAAAAGATTTGTGAACTATGTATGTTTAATGTACAAAACCCAATACCCACAATTATGTATAAGAAAATTCCAGTCATTTACATCGCAACCTTGAATATTATAAAGTAATGAATATTAATGCTATTTAGAGCGTTTTTTCTATCGGGACCGTAGTGTAATGGTCAGCGTAGACTGTTCTGGGCGCGAGGGGGTAGTTTCGACTCCGCGTTCTGGAATTAATTTTATTTTTCAAATATCGTTAAAATATAAATTACATTCAATTAAAAATATATGTTTAATTGTTTTATGTGAAAAAAATGGTTCAAAACCTTGCTAAATAAAATTATTATAATTACGTATTTTTATATAACGAGAACGAAATTTTAATTAATGTAAAAAAAAATGCGAATTGAAGAATCGGCTTTGGCGTTGTGTTTGAGACCGTTAAGCTCAGGCTATTTTGAGATCACGGGTTCGACACCGCCGCAAGTCTCGACGAAATGAATTTATACAAAGTTTAGACTTTTTATAGATTCATTATGTTCGGCTAGCGTTAGGATACACACACACACACACAGATTAGCGTCTTTATATATATATATATATATATATATATATATATATATATATATATATATATACATATAAAATAATTGTTCCTTTGAAGAAATATGACGAAATACATATTTATATTACGCAATACATCGTATGTATGAATCTATGAAAGTAAAACGGATTTCATTAATTAGAACGTTTTCTATTGAAGAACTGCTTCAGTAATACAATAAATTAAATTGGAATTGGAATCGATCCATACCGATGGTAGAATTCCTTTTAATCGTTTGCAACAAGTTTTATTTCATATGTACGAGGGTTCCTATTTGTACTCCATCGGGTGAAATAAAACTATACACATCAATTAGTCTCATCGCGATTTCATTTACGACGGTAACGAGCTGTAATAGCCATCGACATGGGAACGCTACCGCTCTCACAGAAACGTATGGGAAAATGGGGACCACTAAACTGCACGCTTTTCCCTATATTTTAAATGCACCGCATCGCACGTATATTTTCACGCGTAAACATTTAAATGGTCTTTATTGAATGTAGTCAAACTTTTAACTAAATTTTGCAGATGGTTGCATCGCTGCACTTATCGGAATTACTTATACACGATTATAACAATGTAAAGATTCATTCTAGATATGGCTGTCAGGATGAAAATATCATTTGGTCTTTTATAAATCCGCGCACTCGTAAATACACAACAATTCATAATAAAAGCAACAGGCTTGCACTGACTGTTCAAGAACTGAGAATTTTGTGCTATTTCATGAATTGGGTGTGGTATGTATGTATATGTATGTATGTACATATAATATGTATCTAAGAGGCGTGAGCATTTGCACGCTGAAATTTAATCAAGTTGCAATCATACTAAAAAAACTCGTATTTGGCTCTTAACGTACGCCGGAATCAAATTATAACTTTACGGGCGGCGACACTCAAATCGGAATGCAAAAACTGCGTGTCCGACGCGAAATTGATTGAAAAAACTTTTACTCATATTTAGCGGGAAACTTTCGAGGAAAAACTGGCGGCGGGAATGGGTGAGACGAAGAAAGAGAGTTGGAAAAAACTGAGATGGAAAATGGTAGCGTTTTTGGGGTCGGGAAAAACTTTTTCGCCGTCGGCGTGCGCGTACCCGAATGATTTATTCCTTTAAAACTAATGTCTCGGAAAGCTTTTGATTGCGAGAGTGGTCGCCGCCACCGCCGCCGTATAATGCGAAAGTTTTATTTAAAAATAATAAAATATAGGCCTTTTGTGTTCGAACGAGGAAGTGAGTGGAGGAAAGTGCCGGAGAGGAGGCTGTTTCAGCACACGGGTGAGGAAATTCAGAATATGTGTATATGTTACCGTCAAAGTGTATTTATTACCAGTTGTAATAAATTTGATGATTCATATTCGAATACAAATTATCTAGTAGATATATGTTTCTACAGGCGAAAGTACAGTTTCCCGGTGCTCGTCAGTAATTGTAATAATTGTAGTAATTGTCAGTCAGTAAATATGTATATATTTGACTTGAATTCTTTAGGATTCAACGTTGTGTTAATAATACTTAGTATGTCGAAGTATGGAAAATAATATATATATATATATATATATATATATATATATATATATATATATATATATATATATATATATATAATAAAAACGGACGCGATGCGTGTGGGTATGTGTTTGTGACAGACTGTCAACACACAGCCAATCTAGTCAAGTGTTTGAGGAGACGCGGGTAAGCGTGGTAGCGGGGAAGTGGGTCGGAGCGTTATGTGACGTCAGGCCGAGCGACGACAGGCATGTGCGACGTTAGAACGAGCGACGGGTGACAAATACACACATACACACACATTCATTCATCATATTGAACGAGTGCACACAGACCAACAGTAATTTAACTAAGAATGATAACTCTTAAATTACTAGTTACGTGACGTTTTCTTGAAATACTGTGAAAGTCTAAGTTCTGTGAATCATGTACAAAAAATAGACGAATGAAATGGAATACGTACAATGAAGAACAAAATACATATTGACAAGTTCTGACCAGTCAGATTGTAAATCTATCATGTTATATGATATAACTACGTGGAATAGAAAAAAACATTCGAACTAGCCAAAATATGTATATTACAACTGGTAATACACATTGACTGTAACGTATACACACACTCTGAATTCTTCAGAGTATATTTGAGGAAACGTTTCTATAAGTTATCTGGTTGGTTTGGTGAGTAATCTTCACCAATTCTTGTACAATTGAACTTCAATGTTCCCATCCAGATCTAACTCATTAGATGCCGCACTCTTTCCTTTTCTACTGTGATACGTAAGATTCGACCGTTTCATAACCTGTTGCAAGGGGCATCAAGCATCTTGGGTTTGTTTAATTTAAAATATGTTGATCTGGTTGAGGGATTAATTATTGTATTCATTTTCGATTTATTTGATCCATATCTATGAATGGTAAATATTGATGATAAATGGTTTTAAATGTTGATGATGATAATATGTATGTATGTGTATAAATAAATTTTCAAATGTCCGTACAAATGCATATCTAATATAAGCAAATGCATACAAATGCATACAAATATATATATATATATATATATATATATATATATATATATATATATATATATATATATATATATACATATATATGTATGTGTGTGTAAGTAAAACACAATTTCTTTGAAACAGACGTCAACTGTAACTACTACGCCATTTTGTGCAATGCACAAATAATATGCAAGAGTTTGCAAGTGCATTAGCTTGCAGAAAGCGTCTGGGCTAAAATCGCCGATAAATCACAGGGTGGTTACAAAGCGCGAACAAGGAGCCCACAACTCTAATTCTCCACCGGACGCCGTGGTTATAAATTAATTCCAACGCCTCTGGGGCACTTTAGACACCCTTTTTGCCACCGCTACCATACCAGAGGAAAAACATAGAAAATGCATATTGAGGAAATTCTGCAATTTGTCTAGATACCAGTAAAACCACCCAGAGTCTATTTTAATTTGAATAATAGAGTCAAACATACGAGCGCTGTAGTTCATTAATATTATGAATTTATTATAATACTTATGAATATTAACCTGTTAACATTATTATTAATGGTGCTGTTTACACACTGATCATCATCCCTAAACGTAACTTCGATCCAATCGTAATAAGACAAGATCCACAGTCTCACGAAATACATACAAGCAATGATTACGCACGTGCAATTTTATATAAAGACGGTAATATACACATTAGGTATTGCAATTTACCGTCAAATTTCATAAACCAGTAAATGATTTTTCCTACTACCAGTATACCGGTAAATGAAAAAAAAAATTTTTTGAGTGGATTACATAACTGCATGTGGTTACTTTTCCTAAAAATGTAAACCTAGAATGAATCGTTAATAATTAAAAATAAATCGCAGGCGAATAATGTCATATAAAAACATTTAAGTAAATTCAAAATAATAAATATATATATATATATATATATATATATATATATATATATATATATATATATATATATATATATATATATATATATATATATATATATATATATATTTATATACTTAATTCGCGATAAAATAGTTTCCGGTAATTACCGGTGAATTTTAGAATTTGGCGGTTTAATGCTAAACTGGTATACCGATATACTGGCATTGCATTCCCTAATACACGTACGGATAAAACGAGATATGTACGCATTCATATACATATGTTTATGAATAATGAATGCACATACCTAATATTAAATTATCGCGGTGTGTATACCACGTCAGTTTTTGTGACAACGTTTCGAAACGGGCAGCAAAACTATAGAGCAATTATTATAACAAACGCGACCGATCAATAAATTAACGGTTAATTAAGCCGTTAGAAATTATTAAATGAACGTTGAAAGTTTAACGATGGCCACTGTGGACCATGTTCATAAATGATATTGAAATTAAACTCGTACATTTTCGACGAAGCGCAATGCAATTACGATAATGTGTAACAAGTGAAGCGTAATGGCACATATGGGGGGGGGGGGGGGGGGGGGTAGTCTTTTCGGATAGAGAAATGTATGTATAAAATTTTGAGGAGAAGCAGAGCGTGTTGAATTAAAGTTTTCAATTCACAGACTGGCATTTGAGCGTGCTATTTTATGACGCGTTCGGGAAAAATTTTCGCGCAGTAGCGGCAAAACGGTGCAAAATAAAAAGCGGCGTTCGCAGCTCGACGGATGGGGAGGGTGGGTGGTTCGAAATAAAAATACAATAAAAATAAATTGGACAACAAAGCGGGCTCCACGGCGAAGTGCATTGGCGTTTGTGCAACTGTCATGTTGCGTCGCTCATCGCGTCCGTCGTCGGTTTTATGGGGCGTGTGACGTGGCCGGTGCACGTCGAATGATTTTTGCCGACGTGATGCATCTACGATGCAGCTTCACTCGTGTCAACCATTGAATGATTGTACTTTTGCATCGCGACGCCATAAAATTGCCAATGGACTTGTACAATTTTACACTATGACAAAACTTTACTAAAATATTTTCCAACACAACACGTACAATAAATTAAAGCACAAAGGAAAAAATTGTATCCAATACAATAGCATAAATACTATTTTTATGAATGCAAATTTTAACGAATTTAAAAAACTTATTACTTGATGCATTTTAGTATTTCATAATTTTATTAAATTATAATTTCACATCCATTCCAATTCAGTTAGAGCGTCGTTATTATACGACGTCATTTAGTTCATTCTAATTATTTGGTTTAATTATTATAAATTCACATCCTTTGCAAATCCACCTCCAGACACGAGAAATTGGGTTTTTGCCCGGGTCGACCCAGCACAGAAGTTTCCAGGAACTCGCAGAATTTTTGATGTCCCGTGTCTCGGGAATTCTTATCTCGTATCCCAGGAAAAATATGTCAGTCAAAAGGTTCTTTAAATGGTTTAATAAAATTTGTGTTTGAAGATAAATGAATATTTAAATAAGGCGTGATAAAAGACAAAAGTACAAAATAACGTAAATAAAAAAGAAATAGCCTCAATTTAACTGAAAGAGTTTTTTTCATTGCTGGAAATATTTTAATATTCTTTATAAGCTATTTCAAACAAATTTATTTTTATTATTACATTTTTTCCAGTTAATAGTTCCTTTTTTAAATAAATAAATTTTATATTTATAAAAAGTAAATATGTGCCGGGATCCCGGAAATTCAAGGAACGGTCTTGAGTTCCGTCGGGTCCCGGGAATTGAAAATTTCCGGAATTCAGAAACCATAACGAAAACTTAAGATTTTTGATAGTTGTGTACAAATGGCGTTTGGCCATATGACATCGATAGCCCGTGCATTTCAGCATTTTAATTTTATTGAATCCTTTATACAATCTAATAGTGAATAAAAAATGTATATGAGAAGGTTTGAAAGCTTGTAATGTAATATTTATATGAGATATTGTGAAAAAAGTAACAGTTATAACAGACAGCTGTCATCCCTTCAATCTGACAGTCGATTCTGGTGAAATTTTGATGATTTTGTAAATGAATAAATTCTTCTAGCGTTATATCGGAGATATTTGCATAGAGCTAACCTTTTGTTGGTATGTTAGTAAAATGTCAAAACGATCTGAAGAATATAAATATTGTGCCACGTACACGCATTCAATGAAAGTAATAAAAAGTAAAAAATATGTTTTAGGGAAAAAATACGTCTACTATATAAATTGGAACTGAATAAATGTATCTTATATTACGTAAATTTGTGGCAACTCTTTTCGAGTCAAGAAAATACGCCTATTGACTAGTGGGAATCTTGATATTAAGTACGCAACCATGAAAAAAATAGGTATACAGTATGTTTCATAGCTTATTCTGTGTAGGAATGTGTGCTCATCATGAATAATAAATTACATACAAGACTTCATTTACGATTTTGAAATCACAAACGCGTGTAAGTGAATGCTAAGGTTGGCATGCCGCATATATCTAGCTAAAATCCAGAAGTTCTGTTGAAAGTCTAATTGGAAATTGATATAAAATCTCATTTCATTACGCCTACCACGTGTCCCGCGAGACATTCATATGTAAAATTAAATGGAGAGAAATTGTTTCCCCATTAAATAAATAAAATGACGCTGGCTAGTCAGCCTACAATGAAGCAGTATCAAAAAGCGATTCGTACATTTTGTCGTGGCCGACTGAAGTGTGGGGGCGATGAAGTTGTTTCTTACTTACCACGATATCCTTTCACACATGTGAGTTTGATAAATTAGATGTCAATGTAAGAGAGACGATGTTCTTCCCTGACCCGATTTCGTACTCCATATTCATGAGAGCAAAAATTTTTGCAACTACAAAAACGTAACAAACATTAAGAACTCAATTATTCATGTAATACAAAAAAAATAAAAGAATCAAAGAGTGGAAAGCGTTACAGTGCCGTGAGGATTTTTATGTCACAGCTCGGTCGCACGTAGTGCGTTTACACATTGCATGTGGATCAATTTAGTTTGGATCGTTCAATTTTGGTATATTGGTTCACTATGGCGCGTTAACCTTTTGCGGGCCGCCGATCCTGTTACTGCACAGCGGTTTGCACAATGCGGCCGTCATTCAGCGCCATTTGTTCCAATCAGATTGTGCGCGTCCGCACATTCGCGTCAGGGGTAACGACGTACCGGTCTGCGAACAAAATTATCCCCCATCACCCCTTCTCCAAAAACCCCACATTTCGTTCAATGGCCATAAATCGCTCAACTGACCGACTAGCACTCCCCCATATGGGTCCGAGGGGAACGCACCATGTACCAAATCGGAATGGTCAATATTTCGCAAAATCATCCTATTTTTAGAATACGTACACTATAATTTTAAAGTAACCATTTTTTAAATTGATTTAAAAAACAAGGAGTTTCAGCGCATTTATGTACATCTCCATGCAAAATTGCTCCATGCAATTTTGGATTCGATTCGATTTTACGCTAGGAAATTAAGCGAGAGTGGTTCTCGTCAGTTCAAATTTGAATGGCTTGTTACGATGAGGGAAAGCGCACGAGAGTGGGTTGGAACGGATCGGAAACGAAGTAATGCAGTTTCAACTACATTCTGTGAAGTACGGACTGTATCTGATCACCATGCTGAAGTAAATGCACATACTTATATACATATGCATACTAGATAAGTTCTTAATGCTTGAACAAAATAAAAAATTCAACCAAACATAATGGTAAGAACACATTAAAAAGTGCGGCATGGTATGTGCTTGTGGTTTTCAGATGTGATGGGGGATCTTCATGTCATTGTTAATTCGTACGATATGATTATTTAAAAAAAATTCACAATCACAATTCTTCAAATATGGAAATCACCACAATCGATCACTGTCAAACCTATGTCAATACAAGGATAAAATATCACCAAAAATACTACAAGGGGTTAAGTTTGCGAAATGTCGCGATGGTACAGATTTGACCTAGCAGCGTTTTTTTGCATGTATTAAAAAACTATATTAAAAAAACACATGCCGCGTACCGCTCTGTGTCTGCATCTTAACAGTAATACATATCATATGTATCGGAGTAAAATCTCAGCGAGTAGTGGTAGAGATAGTTTATTGTTCTTGATCCTTCGACCAGCAAGCTCCGAACAAAGCTCGGAACAAAACCGCCGAATACACAGCGTGCACTCTCAGCATAGAAAGGTTATTGGTCGATGGGTCGCGAGACCTTATTGGCTGTTGTGTATACAGCTTGTTCATACGTCGAGGCTTTTTTGGCGCTAACGCGCGATCAGGCGATTGGTGAAGGTAAAGCAACGCTCCAAAAGCACCTATTACTTACTCTATAAGTTATAGTATTTATAAAAGAACAATAAATTTTTATCGTCGTCAAACCGTTAAGAAGTAAAAATAAAAAGTGTGTTTTATTCGATGTCTGCGACCTTTGCATATTACGTTCAACATACAATTTCGGATCATATGTAGTTCTGGTTAGCTCAGACTACCTTCCCACATTGATAGTACATCTCCTGCTTATAAAAAATCGAGCGCTGTCTAATACAAATCTGCTTTTTTTAACGAGAGATTGTGTTAATTTGGCGAAACAGCTACCCGACAATAGGTTGGTGTATTTTTCGATTTCGAAACTTTTAACGGATATCATATCTAAACAGCTGACACATAAACTACCCAATTTAATTTTCGGATCCATAGTCACATACAATATACTTTCGTAAAAAAATAAGTACACAATAAATAAAATAAAAAATGTTGATCGGAGCACACGTTTGGGTCCCACGAGTAAAGATAAGAGGATCGGTACACAATAACGCTTCTATCACAATGGTTATAAAAGAGGTTAGCATTCAAACGCAAAATGTGGGTGAAATGTAAATTTCAAGGCGTAGTGTACATAATACATATGTACATACATACATATATTGGGTATGTAAAACCGTGTATCGAATTAACGAGTGGCGCCGTCGAATATCCAGGACAGGGGATCAAGAACACACCGACCGACTAATTCTGAACAAACAGGCATTGTTCGAAGCGAGGGGGAGGCTGTGTGTCTGCTTGCGGATGTGTGTGTGTATGAAAAGGGATGAGGATGTGGATACATGGTGGGTAGCTTATATCGTGAACATAGGCTAACGTGAGGGTATAATGAAGTTGGCGAAAATCGACGACCTCCCCTCCCCTCCCAAATTCGGCTAGCCGGATAATTGAGAGACGTAAAAATCTACACGACTAATTATATGCGGAAAATGGGGTGGTGGATCTGAAAAGTTGGCTAGGATGAAGTTTGCTTTTAATTCACTCGCCGTCGTGTGGGCAAAAATTTAAACTTTGTTGTTCCACTTTCAAAGGGAAAAGTTAGTTGTGAACTCATCCCCCTTTCTCGCCCCCGATTGATTGAATTTCGGTTTGATTGTACGAGACGAGAGTAATCTAGCGTGATTAATTTTAACCCCGAATGGTGGGTAAAACCCTTCGCAGAACTAATGTCAAAGGACATACAATGGAGGAGGGATTCGAAATTCGGTCGGAAAACGAAAAATTAAATTAAACCGCAACGTTATTATGGCGTCTCAAGAGTGAGCGGATCTAATTGAGTGGCAAAAGACGCTACGTCATTTTGTAAAACATACATAAAATATTTTTTCAAATGAGTTCATTTATATTTTATTGAATTCATTTATTATTAAAATTTTACATGTACCGTGGTGAAAAAATTATTACAAATTTGAATATAAATTTAAAACACTATTATTACAAATTTGAAACTATTCTTTTAATAATGGTAACAAATGAGGATAAGTTGCCAATTCATTTAGAACCGTCTCAACAACGAAATCAGATAAATTGGTAAACTTTGATAGGAAACGATCGACCTGATGTTAGATACATACATATATCCAAGATCTGGAAAGCAACCCCGAATCAGGGATCGAACCCATAACCCCTCAAGTGATTGTAAACATTGAGATATGTTGCTGGTTAATGACACAAAAAAAATACACACGTTTTTCACTAAACGGAGCGGAGACTTATCAATATTTACTAAGTTTGACTCACTGAATTCGAATAAGACAATGATTTTCGTTTCAAAGTAAAAAACAAATTTTTTCCGTGAAATTGTGAGCTTGTCTCGCTAATTTTTCACTTCACTACGTTTATAAGGATCGGTTTTCTCAATATATAGGTATGTATATGTATATATTGAGAAAACCAATTTTTATAAACTTGGTTCTTGGTTCAATTCTTATAAAAATTAACGAAAAAAGCTCATAATATCACGGACAAAAATGTGTAAAAAAAAGAATATTTTTAAATTATTGAATAAAAATCATTGTTATATTCGAATTCTGTGGGTGAAACTTAGTATAGATTGATTAGTCTTTTCTCCGGTATTTATTTTTGTTGCTTAGTGTGATTAACGAATTGATTTTGATTTTTAAATGCTTTTTATTATTATGAAATTATGTTCACAATACATCTTATATCTATTTTAATAGCTACTGATCTACTGATCATTTTCTATTTTACAATTTAATTTAATTCGGTTAGTAATCATAGTATTATATTATTCTAATGTTAATCTACAGCATAATAGGAAAAAGAGCTCAAAAACCTATTTATAATCCTTATAAATGCTCATAATACATCTAATACATAATATTAATCAAAGACTCACTAAAGTCGATGACCTAAACTAGATTGTGTTTAGGTAATCTGATTAACGAATGAGATAAGTCATATTATGTAGAACATAACGCGCATGGAAAAATGCAAGGCATCACCTGTGAAATTAAATGAGCGTCCTTTTTTCTTATTTGAACGGCACATAATGAACTCATTAGAGAATTTATAAAAAGATTCAAATTTAAAAACATAATTTATAAAATAATTTATCAAGGATTGTTTTTATAATACAAAAATATTTTTTGAAGGCAATTTTTAAAAAATATTTTATAATATGAGGGCTATTAGGATGTTCGTTCACAAGCGATATTTTAAATGTGGTTGCATATGCATTTCTCACTATGAAAATTTCATTTTTATGAGTGCAGGCACAATTTATGGCCGTAATGTTCTGAAAAAACTATTGTAGTGAAGAGCCCGACGACCATACGGCGAAAATTCATACGATTTTTCTTGGCTAGCCGTATGGTACTTTTATCGTACGAATGATTAATTATTATATGGAAAATTTACTTTGTCGTATCCACTTCGTACAATTTGAGAGAAACGTATCGACGACGAACTAATAAAATATTGCTGTCGGGTGATGAAAACTTAACATTCATTAAAATAAAATACAGTATCCGCTATAAACTACATAGGAAGGTGTCGCGAACGAGAGGGTAGGGGGGTATTTCGGATGAATAATGACGAGCCTTTGGGGGGGTTCAACGATGATATTTTTGTCGTTTGGTCTTGTGAAGGAAAAGTATGGACTTTATCTCCCCATTTTGTATTCACGTCAAACGGTAAAATATTGCTTTAGAATTAAGCTACGAAACGCCAAAAGAAACATTAATTATACGCAGAAAGGGAAACAAGACTTAAACGAAGACATATAACCTTAATTCTTCAAGTAACAAACACACACACAAATAAAAAGAAAGAAGTCGACATTAACTTATTATCAAAGGCTTTTTTGGAGAGTCCTTAATTTACGAACGTGCCGTAAAATAAAGTAAGAAATTAAGTTATATAAATTGGGTATTACTATGTCGTACTGAGCGATAATAAAAAAGTAGTTTCCAAATATTGCCCGACGAAAACGTCCCCCTTATAACAACTAAACACCATAATACGGCCTTGATTAATCCAAATTGAATAAAAATATTTTTTTATTCTCACGATCATATTACACATATCAAAGCATTTTCAACACTAAGAAGGTCGTGTAGAAGAACTCCAGAATTTTTTTCATAAAGTTAACATATTTCTGTCCGACCTTGTTTCTTTCATTTGTGTAACTCTTCGTCCACTTTCCAACCAATATGCTAGTCAAACATTCAGATCATTGCCGTTTCATACATTTCGACGGTATCAATATGTACAATATACAGATATATTTTTGTATCTCGCCTATATTTAAATTCTGTTTCGCCATGGCGGGCATTCTACGATTCAAACTTAGTGCTAAAATGAGAGGAGTAATGAAGATGGAAGTATCATGGTACCAGGTCTCCAATCTGCATTAATATACAGTTGTTAAAGATAAATAAAAAGAGCCATAATGTAGTCCAATTTTCAATAGGAAAGAAATAAGTATCATAAACGAAAATCATAAATAAGTAGAAGGTAACGGAATGGTAATGAAAAAAATTTAGAAGAAAAATTGAAATTTATAAAAAGGAACAACGGCAGAGGCAAAGGCAGCCGTAGTGTTTCCAGAGCGTATTTTTTAAATTACCTTTTTAACAAGAAACCAAAAAGGCTTTATCGGTAACACCGTGGCGGCATGAGCGAACAAATTCAAAAAGTGATGGGGGTGAGAGAGTGAGGATGTCGTAACCGAAACAGAAATACGGTCATAACGGTGCGCGGACTCGTCTCAGGTAAATTACGCGGGGGTGATTGTATGTAAGGGTGGGAGAGTTAGGGGTTGAGACCAGGGCTGGCGCCGGCGTAAGGTGTAATAAAATTGCCCATAAACAATAAAATTTGCATTTATTAGCCGCAACAAGGCCACAATCATGTCGTAAAACGTGTATAAAGCAGGCAAGAGCCGCCGGCGATGACTCCGAACTTGGGTCCACGCGAGTTCAGCGGAATGATACCCAAAAAGAAGACAGGAAGATTTGAAAAAAATAAGGCCATTATAATACACATTAATGTCTGCTGAATAAAAGGCACTTAATAACGGAACACTGGTTATAATAATTGCGTCGCACCGTTCAGTGCGAATCGACAATTTTCACGCTATGATTATAACACATAAAAAGAACAAACAATGAATCACATCCGATAAAAGGAACCAAATAGTTATAAAGAGGGTAAAACGAATGCATAAATTTCAGTTTTTGTTCAGGAAAAATAAAACGGCGATGATTTAATGAGGCTCGTTCGCCGGAGTGCGAGGCATACCTACTTCAGTAATTGCGCTCAGAGTAAAGTTTGGCGTTTCACATGCAAAAACCCCAACGACCAACTACATGACTAACTCGTGGCGCAAAAACAAAAAGCACATCAAAAGTTTCACGCAGAGTCGTTTCAGAAGAGTCGGACCAACCAACACCTTCTGAATATTCATAGGCGAGCGTCTGAGTAACTCAGACGTGGCAAAGTACCCCAGGAGGAGACCGCCGGGACTGAATGGAAATCGTCGGGTGATTTAAGTCCCCACGCAAATTAAATAACACCAGACGGAATGGATGGAGAAGAGGTGGGGATGGTGTAGAAGAAGATAGCAGTATCTTGTTATCAATGGAGACTAGGAAGCAAAGCGAGGGAAGGGAAGGTAATCAAATCATTCAAAAATGGATCGATTAATTATTTTATTATTGTTTCAAGGGAGAA
Organism: Arctopsyche grandis; assembly: GCF_051622035.1. Lineage (NCBI taxonomy): Eukaryota > Metazoa > Arthropoda > Insecta > Trichoptera > Hydropsychidae > Arctopsyche > Arctopsyche grandis. The sequence continues at coordinate 15,402,400 of NC_135357.1, forward strand.
CGGGGGTCTACGTCGTACACAAGATGAATTATTATTGAACAAATAAAGAGGAGTGTTAACGCGTAACACGCTAACGCAATATAAACGTGAAGAGAATATTAATTGATATTTGAGACATTATCGAATTTGCCACGAACGGGATGGGCAAAATATCTTTTCATTGCGGAGACATTAAAGGCAAATTAATGAAAGGGAGTGGGAGGTGATTGTGATCTGTTAGCTCTAAAGAGTCAAATTATATATACATATAATACATGTAATATTTTTGCATGTTTATAAAATAATAGAACGTCATTTCAAATTCAATGTGAAAGAAAACAAAATTTAAGAAATGGGAGCCTTTCAATAGTTTTTGCATAATACGGGTGCGAATTCTGAAAAAAAATGTACTTTTTGTAACTTCCTTTCATCGCATTGTTTTGAACGAAACAAACATAATCTAAGCACTCTTTCCCCCAATCCTCTCTTCCTCCCCCGTTTGTACATGCAAATTCTAGGTTGTGAGCGTGCGAAAATTGAATAAAAAGTTTAAATCTTATTAAAAAAAGATAAAAACGCGAAAAAATTCCCTTTTAGAATAACGAATGGATAAGAGAAATGGTACTAAATTCTCATAACAAAAGAAAGTTTTAAAGGGTACTAGGAAAGAGAAAAATATTTTTTATACTCATATCTGTCCATCCAAATATTTTTTTATCGAATAAAATTTATGTATGTAAAACATATGTACATATGTACATACAAATTATTTTATTTTAGTAAATTAACCAAAATATCTCACTTATTAAAAACGATTACCAAAAAAATTAATAGTACGTATATTATTTTTTATATTTTTGTAAGAGAAATTTTGAGTAAACGGAGAGCAGATGTGAAATAAATTGACGAAGTGAAAAAACGACAACGGTAATCATCATCAATCACTTCTTTTATTGTGTATCAATATTGAATTTTCAATACGCTGATCAATTTTATCACAGTTTATTTTTTGCCTACGTTCGACTTAAACTTGATGTAATACTTGCTGATGTAAAATTGTGAATATAGCGAAATATTAAACTGGTGGCGATTATAAGTAATCTTAAAAAACAGTATATATGTATAAGAAAAAAAATTAAACAAAAATAATATAACTTTGTAAAAAATAAAAACATGAATTGACCAATTAGAGAAATCTTTAAAAAAAAGTATACTTATACAAAAAAATATATATATACATATATAAGGTTCTCAATTGATGACCAGGAGGGATGGAAGAGATTCGATACAATTCAAGGTTCATTGTATCGCTTTTGTGCGTAGAGAAAAGGTGGGAGAAAGCGCACAGAAGAAATAGGCCATGAAAGGAGGGGGGGGGGGGGTTTGTAGGCAGGGGATGAGGGTGAAAACTATTTGAAAAATACAATATCGAGGAAAATACAGGATGGGTATTGTGGCCTTTCCAAAGCAACAAAAAATAATCATTATAGCGTGGCGTACGTTGTCGGTCGTGCCATTGTATACACACACCAAGCACTAACGATACTGGCAAATTGGAATATTAATACATAGGCATTTGACATTTTTATAAAAAAAATCGATTATGCGAATCAATTGCATAAATCACGAAAGTACGTTTAGGCGAATGCGGGGATTCTAGCACGTGTTGCTGGCTGGGGTGAGAGATTCGGTTTGGACTGAAGTGAAGGAGGGCCAGATAGGATCTAGCGTCCATTTCACCCCGGGGATGTTATCGGAGTCGTTCGTGCCGAATGAAGGCCGTCTTGGAATGTAAGAGTAGGCGAATTAGCATGAATTTCCACAGAAAATCGATTTCCAGAAGCAAAGAAAATCAAGGATTGAAGATTGAAAGTACGTGGATACAGTTAAAAAAAATAGACACCGAAAACAAAATATGAATATGTTTCAGTCGAAATGTATTTTTAATTGTAATATGTATATTCTAACTGGCGTTTTAGGATTATATATCTCTACAAGTGCAAATAACATAAGAGCTGAGTTTTGGCAGCTCAGATGTTTTACAAATGCTTTAGAATTCAATAATGCGTTAATATTTGGAAGGTATTGAATCAAGGTAATGAGTGCCGTATTACGATAACTCTAAGAATGTGTTAAAAAGAAAAATGTGACTTACCAACTCTATAGGTATTTACTAGTCGGGTGATGATTTCACTCAAATCTAAACTCTCCGTCTAACAGTTGAAATATAATTCGCCATATGAATCAACTTACGTGGGTTAAGCGGAATATATTTCAACTAGTCAAAATATATTAAAACTGAAAATACGCTTTAACTATAACGGTAGTTGAAACCAAGTTAGATGGAATATATTTCAAGTAGTCAAAATATGTTATAACTGGAAGATACATTTACACTGTATCATATATATGTACAAGCATATTGGCGTATGTACATACATATATCGAAATGTATTACGAATAATCTGTTTAATCCTCAGGTAAATGACGGAACTGTTGGCATATCATAAAGGCAGATTGATAGTGCGTCAGATTTAAGCTACATATGTACATATGTATGTATGTATGTAGCTGCTAGAAACTGCGACATAAACTGGTCAATCAAAATTATAATACTAAAATCGTGGACTTAATATGATTCCAGCATATATGTAAATATAATATTTGGAATACTGGATGGTGGCAACTTCAGGACAATGGGGATCGTTTGCGTCGTGTTTGTTCACGGACTTGATTAATATTTATTCGAATTTTGCGCTTATAAATCGGCCCAAACGCTCGGCAGCAGATTTATGTACTAGCTGAGCGGTAAAACGGTATGGAAATGGCCTTCGTTCAACCCCCTCAGTACCCCACCTAGTTTTCCATATCCCCGAAAACCGATCCCACGACCCTTAACTGCCGAACGAATGGAGACAAACACATACATCAAGCGACGCGGGACGTGTCCGGGACACAAAAAATTATGTTTTTATTTTTGTTTTGTTCTATGGGATAGATCAAGTTTGTATTGGGTACCCTGAAATCGGAAGGAAAAAGAGAACGAAAAACACATACCGATTTTATGTATACCCGGGAAAGGTATGTATTATACTTATAAATATGTAGAAGGATAATTGTAGACGAAGCCTGGAGAGTGCAGAATAAGTATACTAGGAGAACGGAGTAAAATATGTAACAGTAGTTAATTCATTTTTTATTTCAATTGTTTTCACAAAGATAAAATTTAAATTTATCAAAATATGTGTAGGTACGTGTTATGGAAACAAATAAAATTTCATAAATTCATCGACGATAAAAATTTAATCATAATGAAAGCTTCGTATCAAAATCTAGAGTGATATATTTATAACGGCTCAATAATATGTACATAAGAAAGCAGTTTGGCTTTGGTAGCGTATATATTTAGCACCGCTGAGGTCGAAGGTTCGAGTCCTCATCAAACTGCTGGTTAGGTTTGGGGGTTTTATAACTCCAAATCGATCGTTTCTCTATCAGAGTTTGCCAATTTTATCTCATCATTGCTGAAACGGTTCCTGAAAATTGGTATTAGATCATTTCCCGTTGTCACAAAATCTGTGTGTATAATTTGTAAAAATGATGCACAGTAATCTGAAATCTATAGATATCTCTAAAGACATCTGTAAAATTGTGTTTATTATATGTATAAAAATTGTAATAATAATTGAACACAAAAATCTAAAAATAATCCATAAATGTCTCTATGATCATTATTTCTGTACTGATTAATTGTTATATGCTGTGTATTCTGATTGTATATGTATTATTGTATTTCTGACCGTTATCGTACACTCGTCGCATTGGAGCGATCTGTAATGACGAGTGTATATTGATTGTAACAATAAAATAAAATAAAATAATTGAGCCGTTATATCTAAAAGTGGCGGAAGTATATAAATATATATATATATATATATATATATATATATATATATATATATATATATATATATATATATATATATATATATATATATATATATATATATATATATATATATATATATATATATATATAGAGTTATGTTCAAAAAATACGCATTTATTAAAATAAAAAAAGATATTACAACAATTAATAAACATAAAATTATAAAAAAATAAAAACGTAAAACTGAACTTTCGTCAAAAAACCCACCCTTACTTTTAATCACTGCTGCACATAGTCTCGGCATTCTATTTATTAAATGAGGCATTCTGACATTAAGATGGCTGTACACCCAAAACCTTAATATTGTTGCCGTTCCTTTCTTCGATATATGTATATATTGAGTGAATGTGACAGTTGCGCTTCGACCAGATAATACGTATTTTAAATCGACAAAATCGAGGTTTCATATTCTCCAATTTTCTCCTCCGAAACTGGACCAATTTAAAAAAAAATTACATCATCGGTATGAGAAAGATATTTTCTGTGCAACTATGCGCGTATTTTTTTTTAAATCGACCGTTAAATAAGCACGCTGGACTCTTTTCGTGGGTGTAAAAGAGGCGATTTTATAGATGTTTGGCGGCTCCTAGCTACTATAAAAAATAACTAATCAAAAAAATAAAACGATACATGCATCCCAATGGTGGATATCCATAGCATATTAGAAAATTTCTCTAGTGCCATAATTGAGGAAGGGAGAAGTGTAATACTTTTGTATGGACAAGGCGCTGGTGTCCAGACTTAGTTCAATTAAATTAGACTACGACGAACATCTTTAAACCCTGTAGCTATTGCGATTCGAGTATCGATTACAATTTTTCGATTGAAAATGGGAATTTCGCTGCGCAAAAATGGTGTATAAAGAGGCAAAAAATAAAATAAAACAAAGGAAAATAAATAGACCTTATCCTCACATCCATATTCATGAGTGGACGAGTCGGCTCGAATTAGAAGCCGAAATTCAAATGCGGAGGTGAAATAACATCGCCGCCGCTACGAGGATCCTCCAAATGAAATATGGTTCCAATATCTGGCCGACGTTTATATGCATACCATTACGCCAGAACAGGCTAATGTAACAATAATAAACCGAGCAAGGGTGGAAAGGGGCTCTCGAAGCGGGCCACAGGCGTGGGGGAGAAAACCACCCTCTTCAGCCTCCTACAAACCATGGGAGAATAAATCGCGGAGGCCGTAGTCAAAATTTTGCAGGCGAAAACACAACATAGCAACGGTTGCATGGACACACCCTATCTATGTATGTATGTACCTACATATATGCGGAAGTGTGGAAAATTAATAAAGCAGTTAAAATTTAAAAACATACAAACAAATCTATATGTACATACATATTTGGACCATCAAAAGCAAATAAAACATTGACTTATACTATGTCAGGGAGTTGATCTATTTATATGCTAACCAGCTACGCTGAGGGAGTTTATCTATTTATATGCTAACCAGCAACATATATACATAGCTTAGTGTTTAGCGTATAATGCTAATAAATGAGGGGTCATGGATTCATTCGCTCTAGGTCGATTGTCTCAAATCTGAGTTTGCCAATATATGTGTTTTCATTGTTGATACTCAAAATCGGCAAACTTATCCCGCCTATCGCAAATTCGAGTTTGTTGAATTTGTTTAGTATGATATAAGAATATGCTACCCACTCTGTAAAATTTGTGTATTTCTTGAAATATTATAATCATCAAATGTGTCCATAGATATCTCTATGATACTGTATTATATACAGTGGTGTAGTGCTAAATAAAAAAGAACCAGGGCGGTGTTTAATTTTTATGACCCCGACCCCCTCTTTCTTCATCACTTAAAAAATATGTATCCTAATATTGGTAGTTCAAATATTAATAAAAAAATCAAATGTCAATTAACAAATATTCTTGTTAAAATTATGAAGTTTTTTTTATATACTCTAAAAACTTCATAATAATAAGTTACATAATAACTAAAAGAAAATAAAAAGATAGAAAAGATATTGGAAAAGCAGAATTACAAAAATAAGTTTAAGAAAGATTTCTAGCTTGTTTTTAAAAATATTATGGTTTTAAGAATTTACTACCAATGTTGGGAAGATTATTTCAAACTTTAACCACTTAGTTTGAAAATGAGGAATCTCTGATCAATTTAGTCGATTTTTCTTTTTGGAGTCTGAGAGTGTGACCTCTAAGATGAATGTTTTCATTGAACATAATGAGTTATTTATTTAATTATTTATTATTTTAAAGACTTCGATTAAGTCGCCTCTTATTCTTCTCGTCTCAAGTGTCTCGGCGACCTGCCCCGACTACACCACTGATTATATATATATATATATATATATATATATATATATATATATATATATATATATATATATATATATATATATATACATATATAAAGACGGTAATCTGTGTGAGTGTCCTAAAGCTAGCCGAACATAATGAATCGATAAAAAGCCTAAACTTTGTATAAATTCATTTCGTCGAGAAAACTTTATTTTAATTCGTGTATCAAACCCTTTCCGAAACCACCCGTTGAAATCAACGGGCCCAAAACTAGTAAATATATAATTGTTTATCGATGTTTATAATTGTCCTGGAAAAGCGCATTTCCTTTACCCGTAATTCCTTTCTGGTATATGTAAAATAAAATAATATGTGACTCCAGGTCGATCGCTTCTCATCAGAGTTTGCAAATTTATCAGATTTCAATGTTGAAACGGTTCCTGAAATTGGCCACCTAACCTTATATGTCACCATTATTTGAATTTAACTTCAAATTTATAATAATAAATTTGTATGTACATATGTAGTAAATACACATGTTAAAAGATGGCCACAGTGTCTTCTTGGTGCTAACCCGTAATGACACCATGGTAAAAACAAATAAAAATATGTATGACATAAAGTTTGTTTGTAGTTCTATAGTAATTAATTAAGGGTCACCAAATTTGACATACTTTCACTGATTTAGACCAAAGACTAGTTTTGAAAGGAGTGTGGGTTTTAAAGAGGGTTTTTATCTAACTTTCATTGGTCGGAGCAACGACCATATTCACTTAATATCAGGCACGCGGGGCCAGAGTCGGATCATTTCAAGTGGAGTCAGAGTCATAAAAAATCAACCGCCTCCTTTTTATTATTTTCTTTAATTAATAGTATTGCGGTATGTGTCAACTAGAGTCTCCAATTTTTCACTGTGGCCAAAACCGATTGTTTCCTCTGACTCATGCTTTTTCATTAAATTGATGTGTTCGTGTATGAAATATGTATGCATGTACATTGTACATACATACACAAACAATATGAATGAACTTACTTTTTATTTATACCCATTACATTACCAATTCAATTACACAAATAATTAGGTTATACATATGGATGTCCATTTTTAGTGATTTTTTTAATTCCCTTAATTTTTTATATTTTGAAAATCACTTTCAATTTTACTATTAAAATTTTATACGTTGGCAATAAAAGTCGACCTAACTGAAATCTTTCAAGTGGAGTCGGAGTCGGTATATTATGTATGAATCTACTCCACAGCCCCGTTTAATACAGGTAAATTATATGTATTGTAAAAATCTGATGGGCGTATGATACCTAATTAATTTGATATAGAATCATGTACAAGTTTGTTTTTTATGTAACTTACTATCTCTCAATTGAACATGAAAATCATACATTGTATAAAAAAAATCAAATTGCATGTTGTAAAAGTAGTCATATATTTATTTTGTTTCCATTATATTGAATTCCGTCAAAAAAAATATACCAGTACATTTAAATTAGATATCACGAGCTAACTACATATCTAAAGTTATTCCGGTGTGGAAATCCAGACGAACAAATACTTGTTTAGTATATACTGAATTTTATGTATGTATGTATGTAATACGGTATCAAATCTACATACATAAATGCCATTTGACTCATGCGTATTCCACATGTATGTAATATGTATATGTATATCGATATGAGGTACTTCATATGTATGTAAGTCGAGTCTATTTGAACCGAGCGGGCGTGTCCTGCGGGTTTTCGACGTTCAAATATGCGACCAGACTGTGGAAAATTGCACAATCTGCAGCTCCGGAGTTGTGGAACTAGGAGTAGCTTCTATGTTTCCCAGTGGGCAAAGCCCTAGCCGCGTTATCGAGTTCCAGCCACGTCTCAATTTATCCGGCCGCAAAGCCCACAAAAGCTTCGGAAGCCCGAAAGCCAGCTAACGAGCGGCGACAGAGACGAAAGCCTTGCATCAATCGAATTTGCCAAATATTGATGATTATTTTTCATATACATATTTCTATTAAACATGCCAATGTACATCATGTTTACTAAAATTGATTTTATTATATTTATCGATCGTGACTTTATATTGAAATGCATTTATTTGAATTAAAACATATACATACATATATGTATGTATGTACATATGTTTTTATTAAAATAAATAGCCAGTAGTATTTCTCAGTGGTAGCGTGCATGATTAGCACCTAGTGATTAATGGGTTCGAGCCCGCTATACTGCTGTTCAGACTTGGGTGTTTGTGAGTCTAAGTTGATCGTTTCTTATCAGAGTTTGCCAATTTTATCAGATCATTGTTGAAACGGTTCCTTAAAATTGGCAAAAAAAAATCATCCTACCTGGTGTCACAAATCTGCTGTATTATGTAAAATTTGTAAAAAATTATGTACAAGTCTAAAATCCATAGATGTCAAAATGAATTAATTCTTTAATTAATTAATAAATTATTTATTTCGTGTTCTTAAGCTTCTCGAAATACATGCTGCATTGTTTGTAATTAATTGTACTGGAAGGCGCATTGGGGTCTTCCTGTCAAGCCTTCCTGGTATATATCTATGTAAAAAACAAATGTATACTAATCACTCGTATCAATCGAACAAATAAGAACATGTACATATGTAAATTTGCTTTAAACCCCTAAGGATTCTGATATCGCTTAATTTGTTAAATAAGTCATAAACGCTTGTCTAAAGCTTTTATAGCTTAAAACAAGCGTTTAGGAACTGTGGTAAAGTAAATGGGTAACAACGAAAATTTTAAAGGTAATAAAGGTTCAAACCAATTATTATATATGTATATGCATACATATTTTTAGTTTAACTATGCACGTAATAATAATACATAATATGAATGTGATTTCGCATGATTTGTGATCATGCGAAAATCCGTATGTATTTAGGAGATTTTTTGAACACCGTTAGTCCTATCGAACAGAAACTTGTTTATCGATATGATGTATGAAATTTTTTTTTCAAATTTTTGAAGTTGACCGGAAGTGGTACTTTTCCATATACATACATGGTTATCCTCTTTTTTTAAGTGTTTGGATTTAATTATCTCATAAACCGCTGAAATCAGAAGGATATTTTGTACATATGTATAATAAAAATGATAAAATTTATGCATTTTTTAAAAATATTTTTACCTCAACAAGGAGTAGTACTTTTACTTTTATTAATACGAGTTTTAAGTTTTTGTAATTTGTAGAATTAGACATAAAATATATCATTTCAAATCAAGGGGGATAATATTATTATAAACAAAAACATGTACTTTGAGGTCGTTGGCAAAAAGGTATCTCTTCTAATCATTGATTCACTTATATATTTTCAACAGCTTAAGTGAATATTCCGCACAAAGCGATCTCACACGTCACGGAAAAATCTCGATCACGGAATATTTGGCACCCGATAATTCCATCCATCGAGAGTTACATACGCGAACTATCATAATAATGAGAGCTTGATTGTCAGATATTACGTATTTGTGATTTTCGTGGCAACAATTGTAGTGTGCGCGGTTGCAATGTGCGAAATAATTCGTTTAAAGTTTTCAACGAACCTGCTCAATTTTAAATCATAAGGCATATGTGTATGTAAGTAGTCATCTTATTTAATATTTCGCCACTTATCAACAATTTATAGCAAACAAATAAAAGCAATACAAAATAGCATTATTGGAAAAAATAAATATTTTTTGGAAGCCACCCGAAGTAACAAAATCCAATAACCTTCAAGTATCCAGCGATGTTAACAATTCAATGAGACACGAAGACGAACGACTCGGAAAAGTAAACAAAGATCCTTCTAAGTTGAATTACTTCAAATAATGAAAAAAGTAATAATAACACGAGATAAGCGTCGTCAAAATTATAATTATTAAAACTTTGCTATCTACCAAATAGTTATTAGAATCTAATAGCTATCTGATAGATAGGCGTCGACCCTTGATACAGCATTCAAGCAGAAGTATGGATAAAATAAGACGCTGTTAAACCGGAGAATGGGTGCGACTCGATCAATACGACCTTGTGTCGAAAGGATTCACAAAGAAATGTTAAGCACGATAAATTGTCGGTTTCGCCGATGACACTATAGCCGGGTAACCACTCGTGCGGATTGGATTACATTTAAACGTAGAGACGATCGCCGTAAATCGATTATACGGCCGCGACAAAGCTCGGGAGCTTTGTACAGTTCCGGACGAGGTTCGGTCCGATAATTTTACGGCCAGCCTCCCCGGTTAAAGCTCGAGGATACCCTCGGACAATGTACTAAATCGTCTTACAGCGGATATTTATGTGGACGTCGTAAACGGAACATCTGCACAGGATCACCCGGGAGCAAAATGATCCGGCGGCGCAACTGCTACATAAATAATTGCCAAATGGTACTGTTTGTAGCGCCTAATAAAAATATATACGCCCAAGTGCGGGATAAAAATTATATCCCTCTATAATGGTCAGTTGTTGTACACAGTAGATTTAGCACACTCTGGAGTAAGCCGGCGCGCTATTGAAGACTATTTGAGTTGAGCGAAGGATAGGCGTCTTTTTAAGTTGGTAGTTAGGGCAATAAGGCAGCCAAAAGAGAGTCGTTAGGACTTCCCGTTTAGTGGAAGCTCCAGCGGGGAATCTGAGACAGTCTTTGGCTCCGCGAGCGGAAGTGGAGCAGCGTCGGTCGAGGAGCTTTCAAAGCGCGAGGCGTCGGTCTAGAAAAGCTCTCTCCCGCCTTGACGGGGATCGTCATGTAAATTTTACGACGCCGTTTTTCTTGACGTTGCTTAACTGTACGCAATTTCGCGCACTTCTTCGGTGCTTGCATGAAAACTGCTGAAGAATGAAAAGCTCGTGCTGAGGATTTTTTTATTGAGGTCGCCGTGCGTATTTTGAATAAAAAGAAGATTGAGTTTATACAACTTCAAAACGGCGACTGCGAAACCGCCCACCTTTAGAAATTGGGCGAAAGCATTTTCAGCAGTGTTCCAAACTGATAACGATTCCATTAACTTATTGGCGGCCGGGTTTTGTAGAAAATAACTTGCGGTTATTGAGATACAGATCGACCGTCTCTCGTTAGAATTTTCAGATTTTTATAGATCCTCCCTCTCAGTTTTTCTCAAATTCGAGTTATTAGCATATCGCATTTGTTGAATCTTATAAAAATATGCTACCTACATAATGTATTTCTCGAAAACATGCTGTATACCAAAAAAAAAAAATTAATTGCCAATGGGTTATCAATTTTTTTACGATAGAAACAGCAATGGCTGTCTCTATTATACGAGTATTCTATGTACTATTTGTTAATGTTTGAAAAATTGTTAGTACTTTGGCACAAAATAAAAAAATAATGTGTCACCTTGGGGTAATCTTTGTCATGGCACATACATATATATGTATGTATTAAAATAAATTTTTGGAACTCTTCGTAATGAACTTCACAAAGTTTTTTCTTTTAAAATACTACTAGATTGACTAACGTGTGCGCGAGTAGGATACAAGGGAACTAGGTGACGACATACCGAGTCCCCTTGTATCCGGGTCTAAAGTCACAGAGACTTTCACCGCACTCCACTGATATTAATTTACATAGGTACATACGAATTTGAAACGAAATATTCTCATTTGTAGCGATATTCTCAGTACAAAAGTTTATTAAATGATGATAAGGATCATAAGGATATTAAAACAGGACAAACTATGAATTTTTACTACGTGTTTATTGAAATATTGAAATTATTTGCGAAATGTATAAAAATGGGGAAAACGTGTTGGCTGCATTTTGGTCGTGTTTCACTTGTTTTGAAGCGATTTTCAACCTGTAAATTTTTTTATATGTTGTAAACAAGCTATTCTATTAATATATTTTTATCGCCTAATTGTCTTCTTGCTGCTGCATCTTCTCATTCGCATTCTTCATTGTATGTTCGATGGATGGAACTGCTACACCGACCGCCTTGAATAGACATTAAATTATTATTATTTATTATTATTAGACTTATTAGTATTATTATTTATTATTATTTATTTATATTATAATTATTATTATTGTAGCGTTGCATAGGGAGACGCCCCGTGGACCGGTGACGTCATGGTGACGCCGACCAATGGTGGAGTCGGGCGTTGTGGCCAATGGCTACACCCGACTCCTTGACCAATGACTGTACTTGTTGACGTGTCATAAACGTGTATGCGCTGAGCGCTCTATGATATAAGAACGGTACGCTCTCGATCGGTGGCATTCGGATCCTGACCTCCACCGGACGAGCAGCAATAAAGAACTGGAACCTGCCTGCGTGTTTTCTTGTACCTCGACCTGACTCCACTTACCTTTGAATACTCTTCACTGGTGTCAGAAGTGGGATCTACATGGTTGAGACAAGGAGCCACAAAGGTGCGGATTCGGGGTCTTCATCGCTGCCGGAAGAAATGGAGCCGAATCGAGAACAAAGCCCTGGGGAGCTGAGCAACGGAGGACGGAGACGGGAGGAGCAGAGGAGCCGGGTGTCGAGGAGCCGGGTGCCAAGGACACCGGAGCCGAGCTACAAGGAGCTAAGCCAGGGAATGGCGAGCTGCCAAGAGCAGGTCCAGTCCCTGCAAAACACCTTCGCCACGTTTTTGCAGTCCTGGGAGAAGTCTGCGACACCAACGCAGCCGAAAGCCGACGTACATCCAGAACCACCGAGGAGATCAGAGGTATGTTACGAGGACAGGCGGACCACACAGCGAGACACGTACGGGGTGCGGCAACATTCCCACCGGTACGACTACACCACGTTCGACGGTACTGAACGGTGGAAGGACTTCCTCAACCACTTCGAGTTTGCTGCACGGCTGAACAAGGAGACGACGAACCTGGAGGACCGACTGTGCTGCCAACTCCGAGGCGCGGCCGCCATTTTCGCCAGTCAGCTGCCATCGACGCTGAGCTACGACGAATTGACGGAAGAGCTGGCACAACGTTTCAGACGACAGGGCACACCAATTGCATGCCATGCGGCAGCGGAACAGAGAAGATGGAGTGCGGAAGAACCAGCCGCGGACCACGTAGACGCGATACGAGCCCTCTGCGAAGACATGCTGGAGGGCGTCCACACGAACGCCGAAGCAGTCGAACGCATGACCGTGTGCATAGCGGCGAACTCCTTCACGTACCCCAGTCTACGGGCCAAACTTGGCGCGCTCCGGATCACCCCGACTACAGCGGACGTGATAACCAGAGCCGACGCAACACGACAAGCCGTCATCTTCGAAGCGAAGGAACAACGGTCGGCACAACCAACGTCGAGAACAGTACGTCCCGACGCGGGAGCGTTCAGACCATCTCGACCGGCCGTGCGACCCCCACGATGGGTGTCATCAGACCAGACAGCGCGACCAGCCACTACCACTCCAACGTGTTGGAACTGCGGACAAACGGGACACATTAGCCGGTTGTGCCGCAAGAAGAGGGTCCGGAAGCTGGAGCCAACGAACGACGAGGATGAAGACGACGAGGAGGAGGCGGCTTCGGGAAACGAGCAGTGATCGGCCTGTTACGGGTCAGACCGATCACCGGTGCACGCAAAACACCCGGAGTGAACAAACTGGACGGCAGCGGCACGGCCGGCTCGTTTGTCGTGAAAGGAGAGATCGGAGGCGTGCCGTGTCGAATGGTGGGGGACACCGGGGCGTGCATCACGGTGATCAACCCGGAACTGTTCGCGAAGATCTCTCCTAAAGATTACACCGTCGTGAAGGGCCATTACAGCAGAGCGCGGCAAGCGGCGGGCCAAACCATCAAGATCCACCGATGGATACGGGTGACCCTTAATCTGCAGGGCGAAAAGTTTCCGTGGAACGTAGCGGTGGCGGATATCCAGGATCCCATATTGTACGCACTGAGACATGTCCGAGCTACGTTCGAGTTGGGCGGAGAGGAGAAGTGTATCATCAGGGGCGTGCAACGCGAGAAAGGCAAGAAAAATGCACCTGCTGTCAAGAGCATCCGCGGGGAAGTACCCCACCCGAAGATCACGGCGTTACTCGAGAGGGCCGATATTATGCCAGAAGAGAAACGGCGCCTCGAGACCATGATTCGGGAAAATCGGAGAGCGTTCGCCCGGGACGAGAAGGACCAAGGAAGGACCACCAAGGCGGTCCACACCATCGACGTGGGAGACGCGAAGCCGATGAAACAGCCGCCGAGAAGGATACCGCTAGCACGGAAAGAGGAAGTACGCGCTATGATCGACGACTTACTGAAGCAGGGCGCGATAGAACCGGGGCACGGGCCGTGGGCGTCACCGGTAGTTCCGGTCGCCAAAAAGGACGGGTCGCTAAGGATGTGCGTGGACTACCGGAAACTGAACACCGTCACCAAAATAGATTCACACCCCATCCCGAGGATCGACGACACTTTCGACCAGTTGAACGGAGCGAGCTATTTCAGCACACTGGATCTGCAGAGCGGATTCTGGCAGGTACCGGTCGCCCCGGAAGACCGCGAGAAGACAGCGTTCGTAACAGAGTTCGGTCTGTTTCAGTTCAAAGTGATGCCATTCGGGTTGTGTAACGCGCCAGCGACGTTCGTACGGTTAATGACAAAAGTGGTCGGTGACATAAGCAATGTCCTCGTGTATCTAGACGACATTATCGTGCACAGCAAAACTTACGACGAACACTTGGTGCATTTAAACAATGTGTTCGAACGGATACAGGCAGCCGGCCTTAAATTGAATGCAGACAAGTGTCGATTGTGCTGCCGCGAGGTCGAATTTCTGGGACACCGAGTGTCAGCCGAAGGAATTTCGACAGATCCGAAGAAAGTCCAAACCGTGCGGGACTGGACGACTCCGAAAACACAAACCCAAATGCGCAGCTTCCTGGGACTGGCCACGTACTACCGAAAATTTGTGCGCAATTTCGCCGAGATCGCGAAACCACTCCATCAGCTAACGGAAAAAGGGCGCGAGTTCAAGTGGACACCGACGTGCGAACAAGCGTTCGAAAAGTTGAAAGAAGCGCTGACTACCACGCCAATTATGTCGTATCCCCAGCCGGGAGAGCGATATGTGTTGGACACCGACGCCAGTCAACATAGCATCGGTGCAGTTTTGTCTCAAGTTCAAGGGGGGGTGGAGAAAGTGATCGGGTATTTCAGCCGGACAATGAACAAACCCGAACAAAACTATTGCGTGACCCGAAAAGAACTATTGGCGGCAATTAAAGCCATTCAACACTTCCACCACTACCTATCGGGCTCGAAGTTCACGTTACGAACCGACCACTCAGCGTTAACGTGGCTGAAGAACTTCAAAAGACCGGAGGGCCAGTTGGCGAGGTGGCTGGAAATTCTGGGCCAGTACAACGTGACCATCATTCATCGACCGGGGATAAAGCACGGGAACGCGGACGCACTATCGCGAAGGCCGTGTACGGAAGAGTGTCCCAAATGCTCACGCGCAGAGACAACCGATCAAGAAAACGACTCGGCCCGAACGGAACCAGTAGAACCCGCAGAACCGGAAGCACGAGTAGCCCTCGTAGGGATCTTGCCCAACGAGATGACAAACTCGACGATCGACAAAATCGTCGAGTGGAAGAACGCCGGAACGAGACCACCGTGGGAAACGGTATCTGCTGAGGAGCAGGAACTGAAAATACTGTGGACCCAATGGGACGCATTGGAGGTGGAAGGCGGTAAGCTGTACCGGAGATGGGAGAACACCGCGGGAACACGTCACACAAAGCAGCTGGTGGTGCCGACTGAGAAGATACCCGAAATCATGTGGGAGATGCACAACGCGCCCACGGGGGGCCACTTCGGTATCAATAAAACGTACCGAAACGTGCGCCAAAAATATTACTGGCCGACGTGTCGAATCGACGTCACCCAGTGGTGCGAACGATGCGCACAGTGCGGGGCCCACAACGGACCACACCGAAGGAATCGCGGGGCACTTCAACCGTACCTTTCGGGGACGCCACTACAACGAATGGCAGTCGACATTCTGGGTCCACTCCCGGCCACCGAACGAGGAAACCGATACATACTGGTGGCCATGGACTACTTCACGAAGTGGCCGGAAGCGATTCCACTACCGAACCAGGAGGCAGAGACCGTAGCAGACGCCCTGGTAGAACAAGTGTTCACGCGGCTAGGCGTCCCGAACGAGCTGCACTCTGACCAGGGACGAAACTTCGAGTCGAAGTTGTTCCGTCAGGCACTGGACCGGCTGGGCGTACACAAAACGAGAACAACACCATACCGACCTCAGTCCGATGGAATGGTCGAGCGACTCAATCGAACCATGCGGGCGCACTTGACGAAGTTCGTCAACGACGAGCAGGACGACTGGGACACGCTGGTTCCGCACTTCCTCATGGCATATAGAGCGGCCCAACACGATGCGACAGGAGCATCACCAGCAGCCATGATGTACGGACGAGAACTGCGCATGCCGGCGGACCTACTATATGGGGGCCCTCCACCAGACAGCGAACCTCAAGATCCACACCGATATACCACGAAGTTGACCGAAGGCATGGCCAAGGTACATCGGTTCGCCAGAGCCCACCTCCGGATGCAGAATAGCCGTATGAAGACGCGATACGAC
Source organism: Arctopsyche grandis (assembly GCF_051622035.1). Taxonomy (NCBI): domain Eukaryota; kingdom Metazoa; phylum Arthropoda; class Insecta; order Trichoptera; family Hydropsychidae; genus Arctopsyche; species Arctopsyche grandis. The sequence goes on from NC_135357.1 coordinate 15,419,239, forward strand.
GTCCGCAGAACCGAACCGGCGTACGAAACAGGTGACCGAGTATGGCTGTACAACCCTGCCAAGACTCCAGGGCTTTCACCAAAGCTGCAATCGTTGTGGGAAGGACCGTACACCATAGTGACTAAACTTAGTGACGTAGTATATAGGATACGCAGGGAATTCGACGGCTCAAACCGATTAATGGTGGTGCACCTGGATAGACTCGCAAGGTATAAGGCCGTCGAATATTGACTGTAATTGTATGTAGCTGTTTTGTAATTGTAAATTAATGTGTAAATTAATGTGTAAATTAATGTGTAAATTAATGTGTAAATTAAGGTGTAAATTGGTGGGTCGATCGGGACGATCTCTCTTAAGAGGGGGGTTGTGTAGCGTTGCATAGGGAGACGCCCCGTGGACCGGTGACGTCATGGTGACGCCGACCAATGGTGGAGTCGGGCGTTGTGGCCAATGGCTACACCCGACTCCTTGACCAATGACTGTACTTGTTGACGTGTCATAAACGTGTATGCGCTGAGCGCTCTATGATATAAGAACGGTACGCTCTCGATCGGTGGCATTCGGATCCTGACCTCCACCGGACGAGCAGCAATAAAGAACTGGAACCTGCCTGCGTGTTTTCTTGTACCTCGACCTGACTCCACTTACCTTTGAATACTCTTCATTATTATTATTTAATATCAGTAATATTTATATATTTACTTATGTATTTATTTAATTATTTTTTGTTTACTATTTTTCAATACTTTTTTTATTATCTATATATTATTTATATGGGCGTTGGGGATTGCACTATTCTCCTCATCGTCTGGAATAAAAGCTATTATTATTAATATCCTTATGATCCTTATCATCGTTTAATAAACTTTTGTACTGAGAATATCGCTACATATAAGAGTAAAATCAAATTTCATAGAAATCTCAAAATCAGCTTTTATTTTGTCGCTCACTGTATGTACAAACATTGGTAAATAAATAAATTGAAAAGGTTCAATTTGTCGTAGTATTTAGTGTCGAGACGCAAAAATAAGTAGCATAAAATAATGCAAATTACGTATACATACTTATGTACAATATATTGAAGTCTGCGAAATATGCATTCATATGAAAACTTCAAATGAAGAAAAGTAAGTACATACATATATGTATATGCTGTACATAGTTACAACTTGAAAAAGAATGAATTTGTAATGACAACGGAACAATATAAATAATGGTATCTTGGCTATGATGAAGTTGCAATAATGTAAGTTTCATATGTATGGAAACGTAAATTTAATATATACTCACACACAAAATCAAATTCCGACTAAACTGGACTCACCTGTAACAAAAATATATAAATAATTCAAGAGAACAAAAGCCAACATTTAATACTACTCAGTGGGATAAATATTCAGCATATTTAACTTAATACAGGTATTAGCAAAAGATGTACAGAAAGAGATGTAATCAACGTTCACATCTTTTGAATTAATGCGCAAGTGGATTTCGAGCGCAAATAACGTGAATACTAATGAGCCGGCACAGTTGCGGGTTGGAGTTTGTGGTTTCGACACTCAAAGGGATACAATTTGTAGGTACTGAAGCGACAAAAGGTTTTCACAGGGGGAGGTGGGAGGCAAAATAGAACCACTATAATAAAAGCGAACAATACTTAAAGGTTAGTTAGGAACATTGCGGATTCAAGCGATAAAACTGACCAATTTCGCGTGGCAGAGTGCTAAATTATAATAAAGATAAACCTAAACAGAACATATTTATTAGTTCGTTGAAGTGGATAGCCGAGACTAAGCTCAAGTAAAGTTATTCGAAATATATTTATTTATTTATACAGGTAAAAACCCATTTAAGTAAATTACATAATAAAAACATATAATGAAATCTGATAATATAAAAATAACAATAAAAGAAAAAAGAAAATCAGAAAAAATAGTAAAATACCCATTTAGGTAAATTACATAATAAAAACATATAATGAAATCTTATAATAAAATTAACAATGAAAAAAAAAAAAAAATCCAGAAAATATGTTACAAATTAAGGAAACACAATATTCTGAATGAATTCTATAAACCGAACAAAAGTAACACTAAATATGTCAATGTCCGTCTGATCAGCTAAGTTGTTACAAAGCCCTATGGCTGTGCATATAGAAGAATTTAAAAGAATGTTAGTTTTCGCTATAATTGGCGAAAACAGAAAACGTTTGCGTATTCTAAAATAATTTTCTGGTGCATATAAAGTGAATTGGCTAAGAATTGGTGGATTATAAATATTTCCACGAAGAATAAGGAACATGTGACGTAATAATATAATACGACGACGAGATTCAAGACTGACTAAGCCCGTCATTCCCAAAATAAATTTGCTTGGATATAACCAAGGGTAGTATCCATACATTTCATAATAGAGAAACCGACAGAATTTTTTGTGAACTTTTTCTAATAAATTAATAAACAACTTTTTGTTAGGTGACCAAATTATGCAGTTAAACTCCAAAATATACCTGACAAAAGAATTTTAGAGGCAAATCATAGAATTGGAATTAGAAAACAAATAAGATTGTCTGATTAAAAAAGCTAATGATAATAATATGATAATGGTGATAATATGTATTAACATACACTCGTGTACATATATACAGTATGGTATGAAATACATATAAGCTGTTGAAAACATCAATCATGAGCGTAAATCGAATTATATAGACAGATACGTAAACTGGATGGATTATAAGTTTTGGGAGTGGCGGTAGTTCAATTATCGACCGTTGTTACATATATGTATGTACATAGGTACTCTAGTGGGGCTGTATAATGTATAACACATTAGTCGTGTGTAATACAAAATGGTGTATTGTTGAAACGATTCGAGTACAAGAGAGAATCGATTCAGTTCGAATAGTCCAGGCAGAGGGACGTAGGAGTGTCGGCAGTCAAACCGCAACCCTTGGTCCGACCTTTAATGAAATTTGCATTCCCTGGCGATTGCGGTCGTTTGACTGCGATGTCTGATTCCGACTGTGGGTACAGCGATGAGCTTAACTTGCTGCACCGACCGTGCATCTCGTCGGTTTTCTGGACAATCTCATCATATTGCGAATTTGCGAAGCGCGAAATTGTCTCGCAGAGACAATTTGAAATATTTCTGTCCAGACGAAACAAAAAAAAAATAAGTATGAACTTAATGAATAAAAGGTAAAAAGATATACAGCAAATTTTGGTAGAGGCGTGACGGAAAAATATCGTTAGTGCAATTTCTGCGGAAACATTCATATACATATGTATGTAGGTTATATGTATGTGAACACGCATATAGACAATGTACTAACAATATTCCCACACCAGCGCCGAAAGAAAATTGATTTTATATAAAAACAAATATGGAAATTTAAGTAAAAATACTATTGAATGTATACAAATTGAGACAACACAATTTAAAAAAAAAGTTTCAGTGTGATATGATTAACGGTGTTTGAATTACACATATTTTTCTAAACCATTAAAGGTCTGTGCATACCTATCCAGCACGACCCGTATCCTGCAGGTGTCATGCAAGTGCGGATAGTATTCTTTGGTACATTCTATATGGACGCGCATGAGTGCGTAAATGCGCATGCGCGAATGGAGTATGAATACGTCCATATAATGTACCAAAGAATACTATCCGCAATTGCATGACTCCTGCAGGATACGGGTCGTGCTGGATAGGTATGAACAGACCTTAAAACGTAATCTACATATGTATTGTTACGTACAAAGATAAAGTAAAACTAATGTCAAAAACCTTTCCAAACGGAAAAACGTAATAATCAAAATTAATGGATTTTCAACAATTTTGATTTCCGTTTCCTCACTTTTATCCGAAGTAACCGATTTTATATAACATTTGCATGTAATTTTTATACTTACATTTTACGATCTTCGTTCAATCGGGTAGTTTTAACGTGTGTATGTACATACATATATTATGTTTATACATACATAGTGTATAAAACAATAAAACAAAAAAAAAAACTATGCACGACGATTCGAAAACGGGATTTTCATCGGAAGGTATAAATAAAGAGTGACGACACCGAAACGGTACGAATCGCCGTTTCGGCCGATTTATATCGACAATAAAATTGACTTACGGGACCTCACTGGAAAGCAAAAATATGTCCATACATTACACAAACACATTTGCATATTATTCTAGAAGAGAATAAAATACGTGGCTCCTTGTTCAAATGAAAGCGATTAAAAAAGTGTCATAAAATGAAAGTTTAAAGATAACGAAAAACCTAGTCCGAAGGACAAACGAAGTCCTGAGGCGAACATTAGCCAGAGCACATTAGGCCGTTTTCTCGCGAAAAGCACGCTTCTGGTAGTGTGGGTGAGTCAGGAAGGGGAGAGAGTCAGAAAGGTACCTTATAAGGCTATTAAAAGTTATTCTGCGATTGCCATTTGAAATTGGCCGATAAAAGCGGCGGCGACCCGATACCCCAAAAACGAGAAGGAAAATAGATAGGAGAGAACGACGAGGGATTATCTATATGGAAAATATACAGTGTCTTAAAGATAGAAGAAAGTTTAAAGTTGTTTGTTGAAGAGAGGAACTTTTTCCGATAAATGTAGCATTGACCTCACTAGGTTTTTAGTGACAACGTTATAAAAGCAACATGCAATACAATTTGATCAAAATATGTAATTAAAATAACAAACGGCAACATATGTGCATATAAAATGTAATAACTAATTGGGGCTTAAAATGTAATAACTATCAAGGACTACTGAAACCGGTTTTACCGGGTTTTTTAAAACAAAATTTGGCTTTCGGTACTACCGATAGTACAAAATAGATTACCGGTAGTACCGAAATATATAAATATATGTTAGATAAATTGTTTTGCATTAAGAAGAAAACGTTGTATCGGCTAGTTTGTATGGAGTCGAAGAATGAGTCAACTTAACATTCTTTTTGACCTGCTATTCAAAGGAGCCGCTAAGTGCATCTTTAATTTTAAATCCATATGTATAAAGTATGTCGAGAATATCGTACTTATTACTGAGACTATTTATTACTATTGATTGTTGCTAATAAGAAGCCTCGTCTAATTTACACTTAATTAAATACATAAATACTTACACTTAATTAAATACATAAATAATATTTCAAAGATAAAACCATCCCTTGCTTACAAAAATATTTCAAAGCAAGGAGCACGCAAAAATCATTTACTTTTTTTTTTTACACTCGTTGATCGGTAATTTGCGCGGTATAGAAGGACTCACAGGACAATTACATATTTTGTAATTAAGAAAGTAAATAATTAAATTAATTAACGATTAACCTAAAATTAATAAATTAATATTTTATTGGTAATAAATTGCACTGATTGCTAAAATAAATCAATACTGGTGGTGAAATTTGATTTGGCGGTAGTTAAAAATATCGGTATTTTTGGAATCTCCGATAGCAACGGGTTATGAACTAAATACATGTGTACGTGCATATTTTATTTTATTTTATTTTTATTTTTACATAGATATATACCAGAAAAGCTTGAAAGGAAAACCCCAATGCGCCTTCTTGGACAATTAATTATAAACAATGCAGCATTATATTATTACATAAATTACTGTATTTCCAGAAGCTGAAGAGCACGAAATAACATTTAATAAATTAATCACAGAATTAATCCATTGAGACATCTATAGATTTAGAATTTGTACATACGTTTTACAAATTATACACACAATAAATACAGAAGATTTGAGAAGATACAGGAAACATGATTTTTGCCAATTTTGAGGAATCGCTTCAACAATGATCAGATAAGAAACTATCGATTTGGAGTCACAAATACCCTCAAATCTAACTAGCAGTATGGGGGGATCGAACCCACTGATCACCTGGTGCTTAACATACACGCTACCATTAAGTCATACTGCTGGCTAATGTACCTACTATAAACTGAATCCACCGATTTATTATATTTATAATAAACTTGGTTTCATAATACGTACATAATTAATTGAACGTAGAAAGATCTGAAGCCAGTCATTGATAGCATATCAATAATGTTTCAGATTAATAATAAGAAGGTAGCTTTGAAATGAAGCACGCCATTTTATCAAATTGCGATTATATTATTACACAGCATCACAGCATTGCAAACAATCAATCAATCGGTCCATCAAAACGAGCTGAGAAGACGGATTGATTCAAATATTGTCGATTCAATACGCGTTGCTTCCGATCCGATCCGATTCGGACGAACGACCCCAACGAGAAAAAAAGAGAAAGGGAGTGTTACGTGGGCGGGTCGTTCAATTCCGCAAATTATTTACAACGACATTTCCACGTGTAAGCTGGGTTATTCTGTGCAATTTTTTATTTTTATTTAGACCTCGGTAAACGCCAATCTTTTGCTTTTCTGCGTTGGTACTCGCGTCATTTCCTTCTTTATTTAACGCGCGAGTCAATTTGAGCCGCGACGGCATCATAAGATGATTTCCATTTTGTCGGTGCTCGCCCGGGCACTCACGACCCTATTGTCGCAGACATCCGCTTCCCGGACGACCTCATCATTGGAATCGCACCCCATTTGTCATGCCGACTTGCCCTGCCCTGATACCGACGGCTTACACTCCAAATTGAAGATTTCGAGAGTTGACGCATATGTGCGTCATTTGGTTTAGAGCCCCAGTACACATATTAAAGATTCAAAAGCGATATTCAATCATACCAAGTTATTTCATTTCCCTCTTATTAGAATTAAATGACTAATTATACTATTACATTGTAGCGATCAGAGAAATGTAATATTAATAGAAGTGGCTTTAGGTGTTCTTTTGTTGTCAAGTGACATTCTGTCCACGGACATATCTAAATAATTTTAGCATCAGTCGTATTTGACGCTTGGCGCTCGACGTATGTCCGATAAAAACTTCTCTGTTTGTTTATATTACTCGCAAGATGGGCAAGCATCGGTAAAAATTGCACAATACATTCAAAAACACACAATAAACAACATGGGATACATTTTTATAAGTAAATTGATCCGATTGTATTCCGTGCGATGTAGCGTATTTATAGAGACGTACCGCGTAAAATTGACAACAATTATTTATTCGTAACGGCCCCTCTATTATTACATCTCTCTGGTAGCGATAGCTAAATATATGTACATATGTACGTACCAGCAGGATAACTCGATGGTTTCGTTAACCCTGCCTCACCGAAGTGGGATATGCAAGTTCCCCAATTTTTACGTTTTCGTAATAACTATGTGGTTTTCAAAGCTATACACCCTATATTTCTTTTATTCCTAGAATGAACTGTAAGAAATTTATTTTAATAGATTTTGTATGATTTAGAAAAGGGGTACATCGTAAAAAAAAAAATTTTATACATTTCTACGTTCCAAAGTATGTATGATTTAAAGGCGGTAGCGATAAGTCATGTTTTTTACTGTTCGCTGGCAGATTCTTGTTGATCGATGAATCAATGCGAGAGAAAGAGACAGCTATATTTTCGTAAGCTATTGCTTTCGTCGCTTTGGGCGTGTGACTTCAGTCGCCTGTGGGCCTTACCTATGCGCGAACACATTTATTATTTTTTAATACAAATATAGTCAAAAACATGCTATACAACTAAAACTTTTTTATGATGATGTATAAAATGATTAATACGATATATATTGAACCCATTTGTATTGAGAAAAACTGTGTTTTGATTACAAAATACTGGGGTCTTACGCGACCCCTGTTTGGGGCACTCATTCGATCTCGACGCTCCGTCCTTCAAAGGTTAATGTTAACAACCTACCGAGAGTTTGCCGGGTTCAATCCCGTGGGTTGATCTCGATTGAAAATTATTTTTTCCGGTATTATCTGTAGTGCTGCTGGTCAGACTTGGATATTCGTGACTCTAACTCGATCGTTTCCGATCAGAGTTCCATTATGTCACCACTATTTAAATGAATTTATATATGTACATATATAAAAGTTTAATACCATAGATGTGACACAGAGGCAATCCGCAACGACAACATGGGGATAAAAAAAAAACGATGTAGGTATGTACATATTAAATGATTTAAAATTTTGCTCTATCATACAAATATCACTGTTATAAAATGATACACGATACTCTTAATTCGAAGTAGACATTTTGAAGGGAATGAAGCCACACAGAATTATTTGAAAATTTTCGATATATTTTATAAACATTTTCTTTTTCGAACAACGTTGTGTAATTTAGAAGGTATTTCAAAATACAAATTAAGTGGATTGTGTTCCATGAAAATCGTTTCATTTTATTTTATTATTTTTATAAAAGAAAAGTTTAAATTAAAAGTTGAGGCGAGGAAAAATTTTACATGATAATATAGAAGAATAATCCTAGCAGTTACATACATACATATATGTATGTAGGTAGAGTCAAAACTTTCAATGAATTATCAGGTATACTTTTAAATAAACCTTTGCTTAATAAATGATTTTATAGATAAAACCCATAAATGTTTCACCATTGGTGTCGCCTTAGGCAACCTGTAGTGGCACCAATGTATGGTCGGGGTTAATATATAATGGAAAAATATATATGTAAAAACTATTTTGTTTTATTTTGTTTCTGTTTTTAATAAATAAATAACATTTTTTATGAAAGTGTCCTAGAAACGATGTCTTGGAAAAAATATCAATAATATCGAAAGTATTGAGAAATCCGAGTAGATGTTTCAATGGCAATTAAGCACTATCGCAATGCAATATTATCAGTGTCCCCAAAATAATCTGACTTGATGCAGACATTAAATTTTAGGGTCATGTGTGTGTGTAGTCTCCATTTCGCAGCAAGCACTTACCGGCTATCACACAACCAAAAAGAAATGCTGGAGTGAGTTATAGGAAATTGGACCAGGCCAGAGATAAGGACGATACATTGCCTCCCGGGCCCGGACTTAACTCACCGTTTGTACACTGGAATCCCTTTCAACTCTGGTTGCCTCGTATTATTTTCCTTTTTAGCCGACCCCCTTCATCTCCTCGACTCTCGCTACCCAACCCAACCGTTGCTCTTCGCAACGACCCTAACAGTCTGCGTGGAAAACAAGCCCGTGTTTCGTAATCCGCATCCTCCTCGCCGCATTACGGGATAGTGGTACTAAATCGTCGTGGCCAACGTTCGCTGTTTACAGCGCGCCGAAATATCAACACAATGTACATAAATTACCGACTATTTGTCTCGGACGTATCTCCATGCCAACATACCCGAATGACCAACCGGTTAATATTACATCATCACACTGATACAAATTGGAAAACCTTGGAGATATAAGCAACAAGTTGCTTTCGTACTGTACACAGGCACATTGTTTGAAAACCATAAAAACGACATCAGGGATTGGGAACCAAATGGTTAAACTGTAAAACAATATGGTTAAACTGTAAAATTATATTCTATCCATTCCATTTCAAAGTCATCCACCCTGTGGTGTCTCAATTAAAATCAAGAGAAAGATTCGCAAGGTTCGTGGCATTTGAATGTATGCACATTAATGTATACATACATATACATATGCATATTTGATAAACAAAAAGCGACCAGGTATATATGCATAATTAATTACTAATGGCGATTAATTGTGTAGTTTATGATTTGTTAATCGTCAATATGTACAATATTATATCAGAGCGTAGTTAAATTTTACGTTTAAAGTTGAACCTTTGTACGAGAGACAGCTTAGATATGGGTACGGGTTATTCACTCGGACCTGAATATTTTTTCAGCGAATCGCATACAAGCGGGTGGTTAGGGGGTGGCTGACGGTGGATATCTTTACAGGGCCAGCACTTAATCTGGCTAAGTGCCGAATCGGTCGGAAGGGGTGGGTAGGTGGGTGGGACCGACGGCCATTCATCCACGTCCACGGCTCTATTCGCGCTGATATATCCGCGGGATGAGGGGCAAAGACCGTTGGGATGGGAAAGGGGAGGACTAAGCGACCCTCTCGCCTACCCACCCCACAAAGATAGATAGTGGTGCGTCTTTGGAACCGCAACCACCGCAGCTCCATGGTGCGACCCTACATCGTCCTCCCGAGATGCGTTAACAATTGTTAATGGCCGTAATCAGCGACGGTGGCGAAGAATGGGTCAATTAATGTCCGATGCCCAAATAGCATTACCGAAACGTAAACGGACCATTACCAAGGAAAATAAAACCAAATGAATGCGTGCGATTGTTAAAAACGAGTGAAGATATACGTGGTTAAATTCTTAAGGTGTATTTGAAGCGGAATTTAAAATTGTTATTAATAGGGTACACCAATGAGCTAAATGTCCAGGAAGGAAAGACAAATGCTACTACAATAAGTTGCCTTCGAATGTAATATGTATTTTTTTGATTAAAAATTTGATTTTGATCGAGTAGTTGATATATTAATTGATTGAATGCAATTTCAACATTAATAATCTATTAGTGGATTAAAAATGCATATGAGAATGTGTGAAAGCTAATATTAAGTTTATATGAGAAAAAAGTAAGGATTTTGACTGTTCTACTGTTTAGCATATGAAATGCGCAAGAGCGGTACAAAGTTGCGCTTGGATAGCTAGCTGTCATTACGACGATCTGAGAGATGATGTACTTTTTAATGATTTCGTTGATGATTAAATTCCTCTAGCTTCATGTCGGAGACATTTACTTACATAAATCAGAGCTAACCCCTTCCCCCGTGTCGATAAAATATAAAATGATCGGAAGAGTGCTTCAAAATCAGTTTACAAAATTTAAGACGGCATATTATTTAATCAGTTTTTAAATTATTTAAATTGGAGTACTTTCTGGAGTGGAGTATCTTCTCTTTTCAACATTTTATAAAATTATTTTTCCACGACTTTTAATTAGTTGGGTATATGGAATTACAGTGAGTATGTATATTTGAATGAATGTACATATATAAATTTTAATTCCACCAAGATCCTAAAATCCTTGAATCCAGTTCCATTCATCCAGTCCCACAGCCCTAGTTTTAACTTTATGCTTTACTGTAATGATTGGGATTCCGCTTCGGTGTTATAAGTAGCGTAATGATCTCACAGCTTCGAGCAATTAGGGGGATGTCCATTAGAGTTCGTTGCGCACAAAGCGGTCAAAATAAAACGAAACACAATTAATGAATCAGATATTAAAACAACAAATTCATCATTCCAGTTTTAATTAAAGTCGTACCATATTTCACTGTCGCTCCTACTCAGCAGAAGCCGACTGAGAGGATGGGGATGAGGTTGGGAGGCTAACACCACTCTATAACAGTCCTGGTACCCACTGTACCCCGGTTACAGAAGGGAAACAAAGAAATATTTCGCTGTGATGTGTAATCAAATAACGGATCGTGCGATATAGTAAATTGAAATCGAGTAAACAAAATGATTTTCAAACACTTTGGAAAATTGTGCATAAATAAATCGACTAAATAATTAATTAACAAGTAATGCAAAGTGTATTCGCATATGTATGTATGTTACAGAAACTCTGTATTCCCCAGTGAAACTATACTTTCACTAGTAGAAGTATACGTTCGTCAACTCCGTCGGTGAAAGCACATCACACATGAAAGCATGCTGTCAACTTGGATGCTAGATATACATAAGAAAGGACTGTCCAATTTATGAAAAATTGCAAAAGTAGTTCTAGCATCATCAAACTTCCATTCTGATGTGATTTAAACATTTATACACTAAATATATTATAGAAAAAAATCTTTGGAAGGCAGAAGAGAAAGACACAACATTAATAGAAGTAAATGGAAAAATAAATGTTAAGAATTTGTAATCTGAATGTGAAGCTCCAGTGAAAGTAGACAAACTTTCATCGCTAGTATGAAATCACAATCATGAAATATTTGTAGGTCATGTAATAATAAAGCACTTCTGTGTGATGGGCGATTTTTTTATTGTACCTACATATGTATGTATGTATGTTTATAATTTTTGAATTAAACAAATATATAATATAAATTGAGCAAGTATGTATGTATGTACATAAATTAACAAAAAATTATGAAGAACAACGTGAACAGTTGGGGTTGCGTATTTTTGTGTTGGATTTTAATTATTAGAAAACGTAACGAACAGAAAGAATCATGAATGAAATATATGAATCAACAACGTAAAAATATGTAAAATCATATTTACGTAAAACGAAATTGAATTGGTAAACAGAGATATACGGCAAAGAAACATTAAATGTATTTAAATAAATATTAATATTGCAATGCAGTACTTGAATAGTTTATTTATATACTGTACAAATGTTCACGTTTCATTTTAAGCACATAGCGCATAGAAACGATTCCTTTTAATGTTCAAAAATGACTGTGTATGTATGTGCATGTGGATGATGCGAAATAACTTTGACGGGAAATATATTCGTGACAAAAATATTTAGATATAAATAATCGCCTCAGATCGTTTTGGTTTTAATTTCGCTTTTGACACTGTGAAGTTGGTAGTTTTGTATGCGCGTTGCAAAGCGTCGCAGAATGGATTTTAAACGTAATTATCTGGCGCATTTGCATGCCATGGGAAACTGCAATTATTCCGTATGCACGGCCACTACTCGCACCAGTACGTAGACGTGTACGTGGCGTAGCATTTATGTTGCTCGCAGAAGAACCGACGCTTCCGTAGAGAGAAACGGCGTCGGCGTCGTTTTTGCACCGGCAAGTTTGTGATTTATGCCCCATCCTCCCCATGCCCTTCTCTGGCTCTTTCTATCTGCGATTCTGTGGGGTTTAACTTTGTAAAAAAATAAACAAATACAATTTACGATCAAATTTAGTTTTATCTTCGTTGCAACCGGAATTGAAACTAAAGATGATGAAATTAAAGGATTACTAACTATCTCGTAAATTTATTTATGTAATGATTTCAAATAATGCTTCTTAAGTGTTGGAAGAATTAATAAATTGAATTATCCTATAACTTGAATAATTCATTAGGTTACGTAGTTTGACAAATATTAAAACCAAAAGTAATAAATACCTCATGGAGTATTTAATTAGGCGTACGGACGTTTGGCCAATTGAAACTTTTAATCGCTTTAATTAATTTCTAATCATCAGTGGATGGCGAATGCCCGTGAATGGTGATGATGAAAAAGGGATAAATTAAAAAATTGTTAAAAATGAAATAAAATCCAATAATGTCGCATTCACATGTATGTACATACATACATATGTATGTGTTTTTTTAGGATTCGCCTGCCATAATAAGTACAAATACTTTTTTCAAATAAATTTGCATTTTGATCGATTTTGAAAAATAAACCATAAAACGATAAAAAATAATAATTGATCTAAATTATTCAAAACTCACTAAAATAGGTAAATTATTCAGAATTCACTTCGATGTATCATTAAAATTTGTTATTTTTGTTAAATTTAAACAATTACCAATTTCATTCGACCAAATGTTTTTTACATGGAAATGGCTTCCCAGGGAGATTTTGTCTCTTTTCGCTTTTTGTATACTAAAAAGAAAATGAAAGACTGAGGAGGACTTACTGTAATAATTAAGTAAGAGTTTATTTTACATATATGAGATGAAATCCGCCCCAGAAATATAAACGGTGAATTGAAATGAATGAAGAAAGGTCTGTCTACTTTTATTTATGGATATTAGAAAACTTTCAAAAGAAGAATGATTTAAGTAGTAAATATGTAGCCTCTAGCAAAAATTTAATTTCGTGATTATGACAATATTTAAGTGTATAAATAATGAGACAAAATTCATTGAATCTACATAGAATGAAACACAGTCGATTATGTCTCTTGGGACTATCTAAGAAATTAAGTAGATTTGTTCGTCGTCGTCAGATCGCAGTTTAATTAGCTGAAGAAAACTTGTTGGAAGCGAGAGTTGAGAGGCGAGGGCATCATTCCCTTTCGCCAGAAGCATCACAACTTCGGATTGATAAATGATGGAGCAACTTTCACGGCGGAGAAAGCAATTTTCCTGCATCGGGTAGGCGAGGCGGGCGGCATATTGGCACCTGCTGCTGCAGAAAGTTCGAAATAGCTTCGTGGGATAGATCGAAGCGCGCACACAGCGTGATAAAGGGAAATGAGACACCGGTACAAAACGTAAAATAAAATTGGCCACCGGGAAAAATTACAGCGAGAATGGCGGAAAATAAATAAAAATATTCAAATTTCCATATCGATAGCTATACCTACACTTACCGAGACCTCGACAGAATATATTGAAAGCTTCACATACGAGCATTACATATACATATATACAATAACGTTCTATTCGATGAATATTAATCTAAAGAAACTGCGAGAGATACCATTCATATGTTCTGTTCAAGTAATCAGGAGGAGAAGGCGGCGTGGCAAGTTGTGCTTGTAGCAAAAACTCGTATGTTGGACGTGGAGTCATTAGGGTTTCGCAGCGACTAATTAATCCCCAGTCGCAATCCCCATCGTACATACATATCGCAACTTTAAGACCCAAGTAATATAAACCTATATTTTTTTCATCAATCCAAACAGATATGAAGTCTACTGGGATATGACGATTACAAGTATTTTACAATCCGAGTCAAAAATTAAATGATAACATATGTTAACAATTGTATCCAATAAAAATTAAAGGTATGTTATAAAGAATAGTATGTGATGTTAGTGAAACCTAGTTATTATATTCGTTGACATACATACAACAAAGTGATCTAATATTTACGTAGGTATTTTAACCGATGTTCGAAACATGAGTAGACATGGGAAATTGATAGTGCTCCTGAATATCAAGATGGAATAAACTCGCATACATAAATTTTTTATGTTTTCAAAAGCGTCAGTATCGAAAACAAAAGGGCGAAAAGCACGGATGGGAGATGAGTGGAGGAGGCTGTTTTTCTACGATTGCTCCAGGCAACAGTACATTGCCTCTTCGAAGAACGTTTCCGTAATAAAAATGCCATATTTTGTTGTGAGGTTATTACTTTATGCGCCGAAATATTTTTGGCTGAAAGCTAAAAAAATTATGGCAACCGCAAAGTTTTTGCTCACTTTATAATACGACCACTTACGTGGAGGAATTGGAGCGCGATGACATGAACGTCTTACGTGATGTTAAAATTATAAGCGCGTCGAATATTGTAAAGAATGTGGTTTTATTTTTAGCCTTAGTAGTTTGGACACTTCAGTTGTGGATTGAGTAGCGCTTTTGACATTTTGAAATTCCCTCTCATTACGTCTTCCGCAGTCCAATTTTGATTCAATTCTTAGATTGTCTTCGTAAAACAATTGCGTCTCACTGTTTGTACTACACGCCCTTTGTATTAGTACGAATTGCCGGAACGGCGTCGCTTAATGGGCAAACTTAGCTTTTATCCAAAGAAAGCAAAGCACTTCGTGCCCAGAACGAACCCTCGACACCGTAGTAAAAATGAAGGAGAGGAAATAAAACAACAATGCCCGAACTTCCTGGGGGGTCGATTAATTATTCATGCAAATATTATCACCGGAATTTGTTTGTACGAGTTAACGGTGTTTACACGTCGCACGAGCAACAACAAATTCCCCGGGAAAAATCTACGACAACGTAGACGACGATGATGACGATGAGCGTCGTCCACGACCCAGAGATCAAAAGGGGGCCCCTGGGGGTCGACCCAAGACCTCGTCGGCTTCTTTGAAAACGGCAAAACTGGAAAATGACTCTCGGATAAACACAAAGCGACCGCCCCTTGGCGGATAATGAGAAAAAATACGACTAACACAACGGCAACAAAGTACAAAATGTAAAGCCGAAAACGTCTTACACTCTATAAATCTAAAAATACACATATGCATAGTAAAATAAAACCACTATTAATATATTCAAATATGTACATATAAACAAAATAAGCCTAACTCTAGTAGGAAAGCATTAAGTCTTATCAAAACCTTTTACGTTTCTGAAATAAAGGTTCTTATACGAGTGCTACGATACGGTACACCTAACTTGTTTTTATGTACTTTTTTATTGTGTAGTAAAATATTCAAAGGACTCACATAATGTTAGTTGAGAGTAATTTTTTTATGTTTTGTACAGAGCATACGATGTTTATCCTGTTTTTCCAAGATTTTCTTTCTAATCCCATTCGAATTTATAGCGAAAAAAAGCATTGTTTACGTGGATGAAAATAAATCTAGTTCTGGAATGATAACTTTAACGAAGTTAAGGGATACTTGAAAAAATAAGTGCTTAATAAAAGAGTGGGTAGAGTGAGTGGATGATGAGGAATGAGGAGTTGGATCTTTAGTGGGATCAAACAAGATTCACATAAATAACGCGACCATCACGAGAGTCCAGGATTTGCACAGGGACTGAGTGCGTCAAAAGACAAGAGGAAAAAAATAGCACGAAGCGAAAGTAATCAAGAGGCGAGAAGAGAGGCCATAAATCGCCCGGGGGAAAACATTAGGAATAGGCGAGCGCGGCACCACCTATACGCGAAAAAATATGAAAAATGATTTTAATAAAATAAATCTCTGGCAGTTTCGGGCCGTTAGCTACGTACGGGTCCAAAGGCGCCTGAGGGAGTTAAGAAACACTGGAGTGGGAGGAAAGACTGTAATATTGTTGTTCACGTCGTGACTGCCTTTGAGACAAAGTGTCCTCGAAATACGTATGTAGGTTTATGTAGATAGCATTCACAAATCGTTATTGGAAGAGCACGATTTTAATGACACAAGCTTCACTATCAATATATTATACTAACGATGATTTATTTATTCTGTATCTACATACGTGCATACATACATATGTACGTACAATTGAAGTATTAATAGATGAAGTCTCGATAGTTTGAGAAAATTCTACTTCGAGATTTTTTGTTGAATATTCCAATCGTATATATGTACATACATATGTATGTAGGTCAGTGCTAATCAAACTTTTTCAGCTGGCGGGTCAGTATACATTTTTCAGTAATTCTCACGGACCAGCATCATATTTTAAAATAAAAAGGTTATATATGTACATACATATAAGGTTGAAAACTTGTAAACAAATAAAAATAATATTAAATCTTAGTAGTAAAATTTATTTTATTGAATTCAAAGAAGTACAATATGTACATATGTATATACTTAGACAAAGATAAAAAATGAAAAAAAAAAAACTAATGAGACATACATACATACATATATATGAGCTTTTTTGTTATTAGATAACTTATCCAGTCGTGGTTTAATCGAAGACAATGCCATTGTGAAACAAGATGATATTTTTCCTTGCATGGATAAGTTAAGGTCATTAAAAATGAAAAAGTTAGTACATAAAAAATACAAATATAAATTTTCAGCTTGATACGTTCAGTGGTGTGGACAGAATAGTCGCCACAACATTTTTGACCTTTCTAAGAGGAAAGAATCCCACCTCCGGTATATTTCATTTAGTGTTTTTTTTTCAAGAATTATACATGAATTATTTAGTGAAGAGCACACATGTTTAAGGGGTCAAAAAATAGTGGAAGAAAATTCGAACGAGAGTAAACTGCCACTTCCGGTTGACGGATGCTTGCCAAATTTTAGACATAACTTAATTAGGCATTTAGACATAACGTATTAGGCTTAATTTTTTAGATATGAAATTTCAGTTCAATAAACCAAAAGGTTTCTGAAAAACACATAAACCTCGATTCTCTAGAGTAAAAGTACTACTTCCGGTTCAGGTAAAAAAAATTAAGTTATAAAAATTATGATTTCTATTACATGTAAAAAAATTTCAGTCTGATTCAGTTAGCGGTTTGGGTGATAATTTAATTCAAAAACTTAAAAAAGGACACCTATAGGGGGAGGTACCAATTCCTGTGATAATTCTACCAATTGCTGTGATAATTTTATCAAATGACATCTGATTACATCGCGCAAAGACGTCATGTCATTAGCTCCTCTCCTTCTCTGTGAAAAATATCAGCCAAATTGTGAAACATGTTGTAACACGAATATTGCATGCTTTTAGTTTCCGTTTCAACCCATCTGCATTGTCTGCTATTGTAGAACAAGATGAAACTCATCTTTGCATGGATAAGTTAAGGTGACTCAAAATGCAAATAATATATGTCAAATAAGTTAGCTTGGCTATTCAGTTTATGTTTTGAAATAGTTCTGACATAATTTTTTGGTTTTGTTGTAGAGATATCGCGATCTCATCCCTGAGCTGAAATACTCTCTTCAGCACTTTACCCCTTGACAATCAACGTATGGGAGCATGCTATAATAGTCGTTTATAATCAACGCCCATATCTTGGCATAATATCATAAATAATCTCAAATTTGCAGGGCTTGTCTTTATATAATTTATATAATGGATGAGATGATGCAACGTTGTCATAAGCTATTGTTTTAATTTTTTAATTACGTCTCTGTCCGCGGACCGGCTACCGTCAGTGCATGGACCAGTACTGGGCCGCGGATCATAGTTTGAGTAGCACTGATGTAGGTACTTTGTAGAATCATACGTGTATGTGTATTCGAGTAAACTTACTGATTGCTATCGCACTATTAATACTCGTATGTACCTACTAGGGTTTATACAAAAACCGACTTTTGAAAAACTGGTTGTCAGATTTGGATATTCTAATAAAACCGGTTGTCGGGTTTTCGCTAATATTTGTAAAAAATCCAGCATCTAAAAGATGCCATATCAAATCCGATAAAAACTATTTGATAAAGGTATTTCATCCATTTAAGATATCTGCATTGAAGAATATTGTGCATATCTTTTTGTACTAACAAATAATCCTTCAAAATATATATTTTTTAAGTTTATTTATTATACAATATCTTGAAATTTTGACACATCACCTTGGTTAATTCATAAGGTAGGATAGCATATGTAGATATGTAAATAATTAAAAAAATATATTTTCAAACATTGATTATTATGAAAACTCAAAAAAAGTAAAAACAAGCATGTCTAACCTTTGTTGGGTTACTAGTCACAAAACTTTTGAGCATCTCGAAGGCCGTAAAATATGTATTCTTAAGGGGACGAATTTAATTTAATGGGGGATGATGACATATACATATGTACTTTAAGAGCATTACTAATTTTTTTTACATATAATATCATAAATTCAATATTATTTGATATGCTTGATAAACAAAAATTAATCCACCGCGGGCGAAAATTTTTTCAGATATATAATACATATGTATTTACATTTGGGATGTTTTGATAAAAACAATTCCTCTGGTTGCACCTTCATATATTTCAAATTGATGTTGTTCTGATGCTTTATTAATTTCTTAATATTATTAACTTATACAGAAAATTATTATTTGAAAAAATAAAGCGTATTCATATTCATATAGTGTTTTTTAAAATAACCAGTTTTTAAAATTAAAAAACCGGTTTTCGAATGTTATAAATTTAGTCAAACAACCGGGTTTTTGAAAACCGACAATCCCTAGTACCTACGTACGTACATATGTATATATGTATGTACTTACACAGTAGTGTAAATGTTCCTTTTTTACTGCAACTCCTCATTATAATATGTACTTTGTCCCCCCTTGTGATATTTTTGCAGTAGTGTTTTTCAGATGTGCATATTTTGTATAGTATAAGAAAATATATTGTTTTTCTCAATTGTTACGAATAAGTAAATACTGTCGCTTTGTAGACGTTTTCTTCGGGTCCATTCTCTCTAATTTAATTTTACTGTTTTATTATTATACAAATAGCTATGACGAAAGTGCAGTCAATAAAAGTTTAACGTCTGATCGTCAAAAGTCATCTCTGAACATTCAGCGTTACCCGAAAGTTCCAGGTGAAATCGTGTCACGTGCTGCGTTAATAGAGACACGAAGTCGACGCCAGATAAGCGACGATGTCCCAGAGGCATCGTCTGCCCCATCCTGTCTCCTGGATTTGTGCTATCGCTTCATCAAAAATCCATTCTGTATGATAAGTTGAATATCAATACAGATTCTTTGCATGGATAATAATTAAGGTACACAATTCAACTGTTGAACTTGAATTTAAAAGTTTGTATTTCGATTGAATATGAAAAGTTTTATGTAAATGAAATGAAAATATAATTCTACAAAATGAGTACGATGCGGGCTTTCATACACAAAGCTTTCAGGTTTGTCAAAGATTTATGCAGCATTCGCGGTTCATCTTCCATTACGGAACGGATGTTCGGCCCCGGCCCCAGATTTATATGTACATCTCTGTCCAATGCTCTTTATGACCAGATTAGAAATGCAAGTGAAATAGGGTTGTATTCCATTTGGCTCTTGTGCATTTGATTTGTACTTCAATAAGCACTACTATGGTTAATGTACACACACTCGCAAATACCCACACATAAGTCAAGTATCGTCACAACGAGTGAAAGAAACGTTCAAGAATAATATACAGAGCAAAAATATTGTCGGGGATGTTTTCACTTTGAGATTTTCCGCAATCGCGAAAACAACTTGGCCAAAAGGGGGGAAAGAGAAACAACGCGAAAATCAAATAAAAATTTGAGGGAACGAATCGTTCTCATTATACAATTGGAAACGCACAAACATTTGTTTTCAGTAATTGGCAGGGATAGCAATCACCGGGGCAAATATTGACCGGCAACGAAAATAACTCCTGTGTGTGTGGCGCTACCGTATACAAAAACAACCATATACAATACGTATACACGTGTGATATCTATAATGTATATTTCACACATTCCAAAATTATGATGGATACATTTTAATCTAAGACTGGTCACAAATATTCAGATTCCATAAGATTTGGTCCAATGAATATATGTCATTAAAATGTCAATTTTCAAAGGAAAGTAACGTACATATGTGAAACGTGAACGCTGAATATTAAAATTACATACATATGTATATAAGATCCAGTGTATTCAGATTAATATGGAGTGGAAAAAAAGCAAAAGGATGGGAAGAATAGCACATGTGTTACGTAGAGTAAATGGGATGAATAAAGATATTGATATAACAATGGGCGTGACATGTATTAACAAAGCTAAACATGTATGAAAAAGTCAGGAAAGGAGATGTATTAGGGACATGGATATTATTATAGATTTACCACCAGGATAATAACGGAGCCACAAGTTAACTAAGTAAATAATGATTAAAAGATAAAAAAAGATCGTCTAAAAGACATTTGGATGCGAATGCTGTATAAAGTTCAGTGCACTCGAAGATGTATGGAACGCTTTATGTTTGGCATAACGAGAAGAGATAGAAAACAGAATACGTGGATTAGAAGTAGTTCGTACAATGCAATCGCGTACACGACAACCATTGCAACTAAAATCGCGAATACGTAATATCTGATACTCGAATTCTAGTTAGTGTGAACATTCACGTATGTGAATGGGTGGGTGTATTTTCAAGTACCAGGTATTCCGTGATCGAGAAATTACCGAGCACCGAACCGTTAGAAGGAGGACAAAGGGGGTTGATGTAATGGTGAGAGTAAAGAAATTGAAATGGAAATGGGCATGCTACGCAGCTAGAAGAACGGACGATAAACGGACGAAATAATTGCTCGAATGGTATCCGAGGGAATGTAAGGGTGTGCAAGGAAGACTTCAAGGGAGATGGTTGGATGAAATCATAAAAATGTGTGGGATGAAATGTATGGAGTTCAGAGACGAATGGAAGCATGTTGGAGAGGCCTCCATCGTGTTGGATGGCGATTGGCTCTGAAAAATGATGTATGTCAGAGGTGGCCACACGGGCCATTTTTGTGCGTAGTTCATTTTTCCAGTATTATCCTATTGGCCTATTTTTTTCTATAGATGCAGCTGATAGGGGTTTTCAATATAAAATATACATATATGTATTTTAATAAAATAAATTAAAAAAAGAAATTCATTATAAAATATATATGTATTTTAATAAAATAAAATAAAAAAAACAAGTACGATGTATTGTAATAAACTTAATCAATAAAAATGCAAATATTTTCGAGTAAAATATGATATTTCGATAAGATCCGTCATTTCCTTTTTCTCTTTGTCGGAGAGGTTTATATCTACTTTTGTATTTACGCTTGCACTTACATTTAGCAACATCGGTCCGCCCTTCGGTAATAAAAATTATTTCCTATTTTTATTATTCGGCTGCTTTAAGAGTATTATTTTAAAATAAAACGAACATCCCCATGGCACTTAAATAATGTCTTGCTTAGAGAAAAAAGAATTTGGTTAAGGCTTGTATTTTTCGGGTCAGAATTTTAATCCGTTTTTGGTCAGAATTTATATTACATTGGTAAGAATTTATTTTACATTGGTAAGAATTTATATTACACTAGTTGTTTTACCCGGCTTCGCTCAGTATTTATAATATAAACAGCTTAAACATGGCGAATCTAACAGTAAATATTCATTTGTTTCTTTATTAAATTTATTTGAATCGAAAAAAAAAATCGACTCGTCGTCATATAACTTTTGACTTGTTTACGATTCCCAACCAAAGATACATATATATTTACATACAGATTACAAAGTCTCTTTCGAAATTATATATTAGATTGGTAAGAATTTACACATATTACATTGGTCAGAATTTATATTAAACGGTCAGAATACTAGAAATACATAGAATAAATATTAAATGGTCAGAATTTATATTAAATAGTAAGATTTTAAACTGGATTGGTCATAAATTATATTAAATGGTCATAAATTATATTAAATGGTCAGAATTATGTTAACAGATGGTCAGGATAATTTTTTACTAGCCTCTTACTTTCACTTACGATTTCTAGTCATGTCAGTTGGCAATATTACAACAGGCAAACGTCAAACGAGAATCATTCGCATGCGCGCGCATCTCGACATTGGCAGTTCGCACGCGATACGCGCTCACGCAGAATCTACATACAACCCTCTGCCACAAAACATCTATCAGAACTTAGCTACCACCCACCTAGTGATGTCACCCCAAATTCGGAACAACGGGTTTCCAATTTTTTTTTCAAAAAATTATTACATGTATGTACATATACATATGTATATACATTTTTTTCATCCAAAGTACTATTACACGAAAGTTTATAAAATTTTCAAAATTTGTATAATTTTTGACAGAAATTATATGTATTCTTAGATTAAATAATGGGTTTCCGGAAATTTTTGATTTTAAAAACGGGTTTCCGGAAACCCATGGAAACTATCAGGGTAACACCACTGCACCCACCACCCACGATTATCCACGCTCTTTGACTGAACGAATATATTAGATAAAGGCATTCTCATTCCGGACAAGATTATTTTCTTTGGAAGACGCTCATTTAGCAGTTAGAATTATCAAGTGTCAAAGTGCCTCGTGCTTCGTTTTTTTTTATTATCAACTTTGATCAAATACAAGTAAGTAATCGACGATGAATGCATTATTCCATTACTATTAAACAACGATAATATGTTGACTATTTGAATGCAATCAAATTCTATTTTTTTTTCATTTCAGTTTCAAATCTATCACAATGAGTCAATTTATAAAATAATATATCTCCCGCGATGAATCTAATGATGAATCAAATGATTACTCTGTCTTGACTTCAACTAGAAAAAAAAATAATAGCATCATATATAATTCAAAAGAAGACAAAAGTTATACTTCCGGCTTACAAATTCCGAACAAAACCTTATCAACTCTATGTTAGTACAAAAATAATACAAATATAAATTTTCAGCTAAATATGTTCAGGGCGTGGAAAGAATCGTTGTCACAACATTTTTGACTTTTCTAAGACGAAAAAATCCCGCTTCTGGTTTATTATATTTAGTGATTTTTTTTTTTATTTTCATCACATTGATACAAAAATTATACTTGAATTTTTACTTGAAGAGCACACATGTTAAATTAGTCGAAAAAAATAGTGGAAGAAAAATTTGAACAAGAGTACACTGCCACTTTTGGTTGACGGATGCTTACCAACTTTTATACATAACTTGGTAAAATTTCAGTTCAATAAATTAAAGGATTTCTTAGAAAAACATAAAAAAACCTTGATTCTCTAAATTAAAAGTACTACTTTAGGTTCAGGAAAAAATATTGGGGTATAATATTAATAATTTCTATTACAAGTAAGAAATTTCAGTCCGATTTAATGAGTGGTTTGGTAGATAATTTAATTCAAAAATTTAAAAAGAAAGAGGACACCTATAAGAGGAGGTACTATTTTCGGTCAACTTAAAAATTTGAAAAAAAATTACGGTGTATCGATAAAAATTCCAGTAACCAATACTAAGTTTCAGTTCGATAGGACGAACAGTGCTCAAAAAATCCCCAAAATACACTGACACACAATAAACATACAGACACTCACACAGAAACACAGACACACACACTTTTTCTAGATCACGAAAACGTAATCAGTGGTCGATTTTGATTTCGAATCAGTTAAAATATGCTTCAAATATCATTGCGGTTGAGCACAATATCTGCGACACAATACAGACCGTTCATACCATTTCGTGGAAACGGCAAGCCGGCGTCGAAACGGGTGGCAAACAAATGGACTATGACCGTCATTGCTCATCCCACCATTGTTTATTATATAATGTTGTTTTATGTTTTTTTCAGTATTATTTTTGTAAAAATAATATTTTTAAAAGAATTTCTGCCAGCACCGTAATCCCGGTATTCAGACTAGTTTCAGCACCGGGATTCACGGTACCAGAAAACACCGGGTTTCCGATGCCCGAGATCCCGGGATTGGAAGCCTTAACCATAAGTATTCATTGCAGTTATTTCCTTTCACAAGATGCTTAAACAAAAGGTTCACGCTCAGTAAAAAAAAGTTTTTTAAAAACATACCTCTTCTATAATTTGTATTATTTTTTTTTTAATTATTATTTTGAATAAAAACACCAATATTTTTTTTACTACCGCCATCTATGTATAAAATTAATGACTACCAAATGTCACCGAGATTAAAAATCTTCGGACCTGAAATGCTTCTTAAACGTTATTTTATCTCTATCGTAATGGCGGAGGATCCGTTTTTCTTATATTGATGACCAAAATGAGCAATATGACAAAGTATGAAAACGATCGGATAAGAGGCAAACTTTTTCCTGGATTGTAATCGTAAGTGAAACGTAAAGAAGGTATGTAAAAATAGCTCGCGTAGCCCACCTATGATGTATGCAAGTCAATGGTTGTAATCAAGATTACAGAAATATGGTAGTGTGTTAAAGATACTTTTCCCTCAGCATAATATGGGTGCTAATTGCATTTAAGGAAAATCAATAACAACATATATTAGAACTTATGTAAAACATGATAAATCCATATCTAAAATTATAATTGAAATATTGGAAAATATATAATAGTTCATCACATATTTTATATCCGCAATATAAATCAGTTGTACAGTATGCCAGACGTAGCTCAACGTGTTTGTAGGAATAAAGAAATCTTTACAAAGGAATCAACAGGAGTGTTTTCTGAAAGTCAGAAATATATTGGAAAACGGACAATAGACAATTTCAAGTCTCCAAGGGTGGCGTTGTGAAAATTGCAATTGGAAATCCTACAGCATCTATGCAATGCATTCACCGAACGATCGTTTCGAAAAGTTTCAAAAGTCCATTTTCGAAAACGTCCAATATGGAAATTGAGTAAACGTTCACAAAACACCATAGTTTAGAAATAAAAGAACTTCAAAAGACAGATACATATAATACATACAGAATTCTGCGACGGGGGGGTTACAACCTGATTCAATTAATAAATTATTCGATTCGTAAATAGTACATACAATCGACGTGCTCGCATAATTTTATTGCCGTGCGGCAGACAATTCATAGCGGAAATCAATTTCATAAAATTGACTTTGCGCATTATTCACCATTCGGCCATGCATTGTGCGTCCCGAAATCCAGAGTTGCATAATGGCCGATTGTGTAACGTATATGTACTGTGCACGCACACACAATGCATAAAGCGACGATAAAGCGCATCCCCATCAATCATGATGCTTTATGGCGATATTTGCATTCTGCTCAATAAATCGCTAGCACAGCGTGCACTGCATATCGGGCCCGTATCTCAAATCAAACGCACGATTTTTGACCAAAACAAAAAGAGATAATTTTGAACAGACAGACAAACTATTTATTTACGTATAATAGAAAAATAAACAAAAAAAACGATGGCAAATATTACACCACACACTACAAAAGTGAAATTTACACACATAACAAAATTTGGAGGTTACTTTTCAAGGAAGAAAGCTTAATAACATCTCGTAATACGATAAACCGTAAAAATACATTCCATCGTATGTAAAATTTCACTAAAAAAATCAATTGATTAAATAAAATGATGGCGAAAATACAGAATGCAATACAATAAAAATAAATTAATAAAAAAAATGTATAAAAAAAGCTTGCAATTTAATTGAACTTGATTGATTTTGACGTTTCGGGATTCCAATTACTGTTTAATGCAATTTTTGTTTGTACGGCCAATTAATTGAGTTTTCCATTCGCGTTTCGTGTGCAAATTCTCAAAATTGATTTATTTTGTGCTCGCAGCGTAACAAATACTAACAAAGAAAAATACATAAAACATCGAATTACAAATGATCACAATCACGTATAATCTATTAGTGAATTAAAAATGTATATACATGAAAAGTGTGATATTCCGAACGCACATTCAGTAAAACTAATGGAAAGCTTGTAATTAAATTGAAAATAATTCACACATTTACCTTGATACATTTTTCGCCAAGCTAACCAATGGCATACGCATACAGGGGAGCTCAAATTATTATTAATTTGTCAATGGGTTATTACCCTTCTGGAGCTGTAACCACAAAACCCTTGTGGGCTTAATTGTAGGCGCTGTTCACCTGCTTCCTTTAATGCTGATTAATAATTTCACTTAACTATGAATTTCGATTACATACTGTGCGCTCAGCAGCCGTTGTTTAATCGATTTTACATTTCATAAACGCCCCCAACTAACACGGAAGTGTAAAAAAAATCTAATAAAAAAATCTTCGAATACGTCTAAAAATGCCTGGAATTCCGCGGTTGCGTTCACTGTAAGGATTAAATCCGAATGCGGGTATCGCTTCAAAAGGATATCCCTTTGCGAGCGTTCGAGCGTCATAATAGCCGGAAAATTCGAATCGAGCTAGACGAAGGTGTGTCTCAGAGCTAGGTGGTAATCTGCCGATTTATGAACGATCCATCACTCGGATATAACGAGCTAATGAGATATAATTCGCCGTGCTGCGAGCAGGCCATTGTGCCGAGTCACTGAATAACAAATGACACGAATTCATACTACATTAAGTGGCTAATGGCTGCTCAGTATTAATTAGCGGAGGCGTTATATATGAATATATAAATATACATACACACGCATACGCAAATGTAAAGGAGAATTTAATATAATATCACACCGTTACGTTGGTTTATACCTCGACAAATATGTTCATATGAATGTGTAGTTGTAATATATAATACGTATATTATATGTCCTTACTATATTGGTACACATACATAAATAAATCAAGCTAACATTATAGAACAGAAAACATGGAATGAATTATACTACACTTAAATAGAACTGTAAAATTGTAAGAGGAAAGTATAGGAAATGTTTGAATAATATATGTATGTTTGTACTTTCTGATTAGTGTTTGTTGCTGTTTATGATTAGAATAACAGATACGAGTTTGATTGTAAGAAATTAGGTAGAAGATGTGGAGAAACAAAGATACTTTAAAATGAAAACAGAAAAGGCTTGCATACTAGAAAAGAATGATAAAGGAAAATAAGATTTACAGAGCAAAAGAAAATATAAGGAAAACGACGGAGGAAATTTAAGTATAAATTGAAGGAATTGAAGAGCACTGGAGAAACGTTAAATTAAATTGAAAGACAAAAAATTGCAAATAATATTGAAATGGTGGATAAAGCAAATAAATAATTGGTAGATGACAGTATCAGTGTATTCAAATACGATGGGCGATGAATACAATTGAAAAAATCTTCACATTTTAATGAGAAAAAATTATAATGCCCGAGACCTACTTTTACAATTGATACAGGAACGGGTTAAAAATTACAAAGGCGGACGTACACGTACATAAGTAAGCCAGGATAATGTATGCTAATGATGGTGGTGGTCCTAACGAGAGGGGAGTGCATTTTCAATGCATGGTAGAGCAGCTTTACACTAAAACGTGTCTCTTCTACACAGCCTGCAAATAATGGTGGGTGGCGGGTGATGGGATGATGGGAGGATAGTTAGAGGTTTTACTATCGGCCGACGTTGATTTAAATTGAAAAAAAAAATATGCATATATATGTATGTATATCAAAAGATATACTGGAAATATATTGTAGAGATCCAATACCCGAATTAACGATTATGTATTTATTATTGATGGGGCATATTTTTATGATCTATTGCTGTACAAAATGTACAAATTGAGTATTAAAATTTTTAAAAATAAATAATATGCTTGATTTGAGTACTGCAAGGCTTTTATTTTAATTCAGATGTTAAACAGATTGAAACGACTCGTTTTAAGCTTTGAAGAGTCACACGTAAAGGAAAGCGTCATTATTTTTAGCTCGAAAGGAGCGATTTCGCACAGCTAAAGAAAATCCAACCCGCAAGCAGTTCCAGACAATTAAGTCGAGATAAAAAGACGACGGTAATGCAGAAAGGATCGCGATGCAGCCGACCGACGAAAGAAAATGGAAGAAAAGTGCATGCGGGCGCCTGCGTTGGCGGTGATTAGCGAATGCAATAGAGTTTCTCAAAAGGAAACGCTGGAAGATGAGGCAAGGCGGAGGACACACAGAAGATTGATTTTAAAGTTTCCTCGTTGACTAACTTCTATTAAAATTTCAGACTACAAAGAAGTCTTATAAATATTTAAAAAAAAAAAACAGCAATTACTTGCATGAAAAATAAAGAAGTTGGGGATTTTCACTACATTCAACGTTCTTGAGATAAAAAGCAAGATACGAGACACGTCAAGTGAGCCCCAGGAAAAGTTGTCTAAGAAACGGATCAGCTAAAGTGTCGACCGGTATATTGAGCGGCTCCAGCCGCGTTAGAAAGTATTCGGCACAACTATCTTGTTAAGCGAGAAAAAAAAGCAGATAGAGGTATCAGGATGGCAAGGGGTAGGGGTTGTCACCGGTTATATGATGGGTGTACCGTTACGGAAAACTTTTCCGCAAGGATTAGCGAGGTGTTAGCCGGTGAAGCTGGTAAACTTGCCGGCGATACACCTCCTTTTGTTTAGACTTACAATAAGAAGGGTGTGAGAGATACAGGGGGAGGGTCGAAGAAATAGAAGCTGAGAGAAAAAAGCGAGTTAACCTTAAAGTTTACGCCAAAGTATCAATAAATTCAGCATGTGTCCTGAGTTACGTGTTCATTTTGCAAACTTCTGCGTGGACGTCGTACTTGGAAGCAAAGCTTTTGGAAGCAAAAAAAAAAGAAGCAAGTTCAAAAATTTGTCAGCGTATTCTTTCTATGGGAAATTTCGTAATATCGAAAACAAGTAAAAATCATATATACATACTATACAAACAAATGTATGTACACTGTTAAGCCTTGAAACAACATCCAATAATTTTGAACCACTTTTCCGCATTTCGAGATATTCAATGATTTGCGTTTTACAATATTTAAAAATACTGAAATAAAAATAATTAAAGTATAATAACTTTAATCTACATACATACATATTTGGAAAATCACAAAATTGGTAAATGTCTTTAAGTGGATGATGAGTGTATATTTGCTCGCTAATAAATGATGTGTTTTTTCTTTGCATTTTTCTATATATGTACATACAAATTATACATTTAATGGATTAATAAACAATCGAGAAATTTAAATACTTATAAAAATAATAGGTAGAATCACGCCACTTCCAACAGTAATAATTGTAATATTTTACAGTGAAATTTCTTTTGTTCATATCATGGGGCTGTATACTATTTTGACTTTGTTTTTTATCTATTACATAAAATTACACATATTATATATTACATTACACATAACAAAGTCCAATTTACTTTAACATGATAAGTTAAATTTTATTTCAAAAACTAATTGAAACTGGATATTGATATAATCCCGCATTGAAAGAGTACAAGCTGACTAACGAAACATTTCAAGATGGATCTACGGAGTAGAAATACACTTCAACATTAACAAAAACTTGAGGTTTCGAATTTTAAAATCGAGACGGGCAAATATTTAATAAGTCGAATTTCTATTAAGCGCTTCGCTCGCCGTAGAGATTTTATTAAAATATTTCACCACGTATAACGTCACGAAACAAATTACCGCCATCTACTACGCTGTGTAAATATACACGTATGTTTTTTAAACGTTTTATTATTGGATATACCAGACGACGAAGACATCGCATATAAGCGAACTGGCAGGGCGGGGGTGTATAAGTTTAAATTAAGTAGGGGATGCAGTTTGTGTAACGGCGTGTAGCGACCAGCACTCGTAACGATCCGGCAGGGACATTGTCACGCATCGTTGATGGCAAATTTGCTTAGAGGAACGAAATAACAAAGACTTATAAACTGAGAGAATGTGTCAATAAAAGTAAATTCAACAGATATGTACTCGTACATACATACAATATACATACATACACACATACATACATATATAATCTTGTGCAAAGTATTAAATATTTGTTTTATCACTGTACAAATCTACAGCTTCAAATTTCGAAGCGTCAAATTTCTATAATATATTGTGCTCGAACTGAGATCGTAGGCTATAAACATTTTCTAAAAATATTTCATTTTCTTTTGTTTTTTTGCAAGCTTTTTTTCTAACTTAAATTCTAGCAACGCGAAGAAATTCAAGCATAATACATAGAAGCAGGGCTGTGAGAGGGAGACGGAGTCGCGGAGTCATAGCATTCGGAGGGAGACGGAGTCGGGAGTCGAAAAAAATCTACAGACTACAGACCCCTTTTTATTTACGCTTTACAGCATGTCTGCAATTTTATTAAAGTAAATTCACTAGTAAATTTAAATTAATTAAATGATGAACTTAAAAAATATTACATATAAAATCGTTGAATTGTACGTATTTTTAATGTGTTGTGCCCAAAACAGATTGTTTTCTCTGTAATTTTATTTTCGCATTTTTTTAATAAATTGATTTGTTTGTGTATGAAATTCATACATTTACACTATTTACATATTCACATATTCACATATTTTTGCAATTTACTGAATTATTGCATTATCAATAATTCGGTAAATTAGGTTTCATTTCAATTTTTAGTGATTTTTTAAATACGTTTATTTTTTAAATTTTGAAAATCGCTATTATTTTTAACACTAATAATTTTACATGTTTGCAAGAAAAGTCGATTCATCTTAATCGTTCAAGTTGGAGTCGGAGTCAAATCATAAGATAAAGTCGGAGTACAAGTCGGTAAATTTAGAAGCGATTCCACAGCCCTGGAAAATAGGCGTAAGATTCGTAACACAATTTTGATTAAATGACTAAACACGTTCAGCTACGAGCATAATAGATAATATTCACGAGAGCAGTCAACTGAGTTGGAATCTCAAGGGAATGATATTAAAAATAAATAAAAATAACTAACAATATTATCCTTTGAGTATTCATGAAATCGATACAGAGGTTTTTTTGTAGATGTGTAGCGTTACAGGGAGATGCCTTAAATGAATTTTCGTGTTTGATAGTGAACAAGGGGAAAAACCAGATGTAAAACCAACTATGTAGCTTTGTGAAGACAAACTATAGGTACATAATTTTCATGACCAAGACGTCGGGAATAAAACATTTTCATGATTAAATTGACTGGCAGTGAAGGACGTCTACGAAATGGATATATATGTATATACATATATATATATGTATATATATATATATATATATATATATATATATATATATATATATATATATATATATATATATATATATATATATATATATATATATATGTACATATATATATATATATATATATATATATATATATATATATATATATATATATATATATATATATATATATATATATATATATATATATATATATATATATATATATATATATATATATATAGAATTTATGAAGCAAAGAAACAATTTATGAAGAGGTTCATAAACGTAGGAAGATGGGATATGTATAATACATTGTACATGTATGTATGTATGTATGTAGTTCAATTGTATTGATAATATTAAGTGTGGTTTAACGATATACAATAAATACTTGTTGCAAACAGAGAAACTAATATGTAACGTTTTATATTCCCAGTTGGTTTTTCCATGTGTGCAATTACTTGAGGACGCTCACAAGGGAGTGTATTGCTACGATTTTCCTGCGGAAAATTGTAAGCTCTTACAGTTTCCGTGCACATTTCCCCTCGTCGTATAATCTAATTTGTCAATAATAAATGCTATTTTAACATCACTACCACTGCGGTTGTATAACGTTATAACGGGCGATAGGGTGGAGAATGCAAGAAAAACGCATACACCAATCTCACGAATGGTAATAACCCCACCCCCCAAGTACAATTGCAATCCTTTTCAAGAATATCTCATTAGACGGGTATCTGCATTATATACGTGGATTATATTTTTACTATTCATTATTTATATATCAAATTATAGCGTAATTTACGTATGTACAGATAATTCATTTTAATACAATCGCTTCACTCCCGAAGAATAATTTAGAAAATTGATAAAAATAAAACTCATTTTTTCAATAGAAAGGTGAAAATTTTTGAATCGATAAATTTTGATACTGGAAAGGAACGTTACGTTTCTTTTCATCATTTTTTCATTCAATCCACTTCTATTCAACATCTTCGCAAATAAAACACTCCCATTCAATAATTTCTTGCACAAAGCTCTCACGTTTATTGCTCAGAAAAAGAAAAAAAATCACATTGAAATGTCTGTTTATAAAAAAGCTTCCTTAATGGACATCAGAATACTAACGCGAATAAAAAAGAAAATTTAGACAAAAAGCCAAAACTGCCAGCTTACACATATATTGAATCTATTGGAATTTAAGTCATGATAAATTATATTAAGTGTTTATAAATATAATATAATTATTAACAAAATATATCATACCTGGTTACAGATAAACAATGTTGAACAAATATTGGTATTCGACTCACCTGAAACAAAAATAATATAAAAATTAATGTTATGAATATGTGTATGTAGTACATATGGGTATTTATAATATTAAATACATAGTATTTAGAATTTCTTTATAATGCGATCAACATCGTTTGTAAATTTCAGTATTTGAACGCAATGTCACGTTAGAGCGTGTGCCAATAAAATTTTATATTTTATTGCACGACGTTTAAGAGTCGGGTAGCGAATGCTTCTCGTTTAACGGTGGGCTTATTAAAATGAACACAACGGCAAAACGTCGGATAATATTACAATAAAAGGGTTTCGCATAAATATAAACATCGCTTGGCAGTTAATAGAGGAGGAGGCAAGGGGATGAGGGTTGAAAACCTTTAAACCGCGAGACCTTTAAGCGAACGACCTGACTCTTCTTCAAAATAACAGTTTAATGTCAGTCATTGCTAACAAATAGGTTCATAATGCAATATTGAAAGCATTCAGACTTTTTAATGCAAGATAATATATTTACTAATCACCTGAACACTGTTTAATTCCATTTTTTATGTGCAATAACGACATGCATGTCATTCATGCGAGGGCTTGCAAGTTTGTTAATAGTGCACGGAGTGCAATTTGGAAATTCTCGTGTATTTTGTATATATGCCACGGTGAAATTATAATTTCACTGATGTTTCAGTGAAATCATATCGTTACGTATTCACTGGGTGTAGTTCAGCGAAATGATATCCAATTACATTTCAACTGGCCTGTATTAATGAAATTATAATTTTTGACAGTTCAATGATACAGCGTCGCCGATACGAATTGAACCACCCCACGTCACAACCCCGCTCCTCTCCATTCCCACTTCGATGACGAACTCACGCTAACACGCTCTCCCCGCAACCCCGCTTCTGTCCATTCCCACTCTCCTCGTGGTCTACTATTTGTTTCCATTTGTTTTTTTTTTATGCCGCATGTGTGGGACTGCATGCGGAAGCAAACACATCATATGTATCTTAGCAGCCAACACTTATTTATTTAAGGATTAATCGACATAAACGTAAAATAAATTTCTTATATGATTTTTCGCTTGAAAAATGTGTTTTTGCCACATTTGGCAGCATTTGCAGCAGAGTGCATTTCCGTCTGTCAACTGCAGCGAGTTGGCGCATCTGTATTCACCAGACCATGAAGATGGAACCTCAAACAACGAACGGCCAACGGTTGAGGATGTCCTCAAACCGTCCATTGTATACGTTCACTGTAATTCAACGCTATCTAGAAAATAGCTGAGCATTGAAAAGGCAATTCAGCAGACCTACATACATATGTACATACATATAAATACTAAATGGTTTTTATTATTTTATTTAAATTGATATAGGAAATTGGGTTTGAAACAAATGATCAAATTAAACACAAATACCGTAACTGTGCGACCTTTGCTACGAACTCGTAAGTTATGAATTACGATGGTGAGAAATGGCTTCAGGCTTTGTTCGGCTAGTTGAGTTTATAGATTAACAAACTTTGGGAATATTAATATGCCACAGACGCAATATACTGTTTCAGCATACTACAATAAATGTATAAGATAATCTAGTACAAGTTCAATGTATTTTAAACAAAGAGATAGATTAAAACGTTAAAACGCACATACATATGTAACTCCATACTTAAAACACAAACGTTACAAGTAAATTTAATGGTTAGTTTGTGGTAGCTTCACCGGTATTAAACAGATTTAATAAAAACATAAAAAGGTAGAATAAGTAGCTGCCGTATTTTAAAGACCTACAAATGAAATGCCTCACGTTATATTAATGAAGTTTTTCATATGTAATATTGTAGTAAAATGTTTCATATTTGTAATCATGATTTGAAATTGGGCGATTTATTGAAACAGTTATTGTGTCGATACCGGTTAAATATCATACATTAAACTTGAATTTTCCAAGACAATTGAAAATCTCGAGAATAGTTTGCATTTTCAAAATACACACAATTCATAAAGAAAAATAAGAAATACAAAGTGTAAGTTTTTTTAACCATAAAATTTTGGAGAAATTATCTCTTTATATAGAAATATTTTGTTGAAGAACTAAAATTAGAAAAAAATACGGAATTAACGTATTATCTTTGGAAAAGACCTTGAAAATATCTAAAAAAATTCTAGTGTTGGAATTTTGGTTGGTATATAAGGGGAGGGGGGGGGGAGTTATTTGTGCAGATACGATCCGACAGTTGATCTTTATTAATGTTCGACATTAGGGCCCGTTTACGTGGGTCGTTCGGCGGAAAACGACCCAATTATTCATAAATCATAAACTTGGGTCGGTAAATCAAGGTGCGTCCGGTACATTTTCCACTAGCGCGGCGACAACAAAATATTCGTACAAAGTATTATAAAAGTTTCGAGTAATTCAGTGTCGACCCATATAATTACAAGGCGGGAGCATAAAGCGTTCATTTTTTCTCCGACTTGAACTTAAAAATTATATAACAATGGCGCAAATTTATAGAAATTATTACGTGTGCTTGATTTTTTTACGCAGGAACGCTACATTTCACGATAGATTGGAAATACGTGATACAAAGGTACGTATATGCGTGGATGGGTAGAATGAAAACAAGACGTAAAGAATAAAAAGGGGTTTTTATGAGGTGTGAATTCCCGGGGGTAGTAATTTGCAGCCGCTTTATCTTCGGAAATACTTACAGGCCCATACAATAATTCAGGCGATAGGCTCGTTGATGTATAGGCTGGCGGTGGCGCAACGATCCTGTGGGTCGGTATCCTCTCCCACCCACACCCCCATGCAGGAATTTATGGAAATCGGAAAAACCGGGCCGAGCAAAGGTGAGATTCCAAAATAAATATTTACGCAAGCACTGATACACCGATGTAAAATTTGGAAGCTTTCGTTTTCGACAACGATAATCCCAATTATCGAGAAAAAAATGTCTATAGGTGCAACTGTATTATTTAAAATCAAACACGTCATTCGTGCTCAAGGTGGTAATACCGCAAGTGTTTTGATGGAGGTTTTTCTCAGAAACATTTGGTGTATTGAACAGAAATTTCAAATCTACTATTTTTTTGTAATTACTTTTATGTGGATGAATACATTGCTGAACAATTTCACGAAATTAAAATGCACGTGGTTCGCCCCTCCCCCCCCTTCTTGATAATTACCTTATTCATGTACAACCAGCAGAATAGACTATTGGTTAGCATATAATATTGTAGGCCATTGTGGCGCATTAGGTTCTTCCTGTAATGCCACAATAGTCCAAAACTATAAATAAATAAATAATGCTTTGAACAGAGTGGTCACGGGTTCAAATACCACTGGTTTCTGCTAGGCAGACTTTGGATTTGTGACTCCAGGTCAATCGTTTCCTATCAGAGTTCGCCAATTTATCTGATTTTCATTGAAACGGTTCCAACAAATTGGCAGCCTTATCAATATTCTCGCAAAATCTCGAGTTATCAGCAATCTCGAATATCGCCGAATTGTATAAAATGCTGCAAATTTACAAATTTGACCATAAATTTTTCTGTAGATATTAATTGATGTATTTATGTACTTTTTATAATACAAATAATATTTGTATCAAATGTAAAATGTTTCTGGCCAGGAAGGCGGATTGGTGTTAACTGTTAGGCCTTTACTGGTATAAATTAATATAAAATAAAATAATATAAATGACCTTTTATTTTTGGCGTTCTAAATAAATCGACTTAGATGTATAATACATGGTTGTGCAAGTACCTACATAAATAAGCATTTTCTGATTTACATATAGTAGAACTACAAAAAAAAATTATAAACCTAAAAAATGGTAGCACGAGCGGATAGTTAATTAAAATCTATATAGATTAATTAAAATCTGCATTATCGTTTTCTAGCGAGGAGGTGTAGAGGATTTTCCAAGATCGGAGTGAAAGACGCAGTAATAGTTTATTGTTCTTGGGTGATAAAAATTGTTCTTGGCCGATGGGTCGCGATACCTTATTGGTTGTTGTGTACGGCTCGTTTATACGCTGTGGTCTTTTTGTCGCGAAAGCGAGATCAGATGATAAGCGCCAGTAAACCAGTGGTCGACGAGCACAGTATTGAAACAGAAATTAGGTGATAAGAATAAACCATATATGTACATAAAATCACTAATAGGGTCTCGCGACCCATCGACCAATGATCTCTCTGTTCTGAGAGTACACGCTGTTTATAAGTATGTATTCGGCGGATGTGTTCCGTGTTTCATTCGGAGCTGGCTCGTCGAAGGATTTTTTTTTATTTTTAAATGCTTTTTATTATTACGAAATTATGTTCACAATAGATCTTTTATCTATTTTAATAACTACTGATCTACTGATCATTTTCTATTTTACAGTTTAATTTAATTTGGTTAGTAATCATAGTATTATATTATTCTAATGTTAATGAACAGCATAATAGGAAAAAGAGCTCAAAAACCTATTCTCGTCGAAGGAATAACAATAAACTACCTCTAGCATTCAGTGGCGGTTCGTCTACATGGGCTGCGGGGCTGCAGCCTCCTAGTATAATAAATATGCATGATATTTTTTTTATGTCAATATGGGCTGCGGTTCTGCAGTTCTCCTAGTATAGTACATATGCATGCTATTTTTGTTTGTATTTCGTCACAGGTATGGTCAACGAGCTACTACAGCCCCTCCACTAGGAATTCTTACGAGCCGCCACCAATACTTGCTGCATCTTTCACTCCGATCTCAAAAACCCCTCTTCACGCTCCCACTATTAGGTGGGCTGAAAAGTTCGTAGGCTGACACATAGATGCGCCATCAATGTGTCTATCTAGTATTAAATCCATGTGATTTTTAGTTAGCCCTAACCTTCAAGAGACACGTGTATAAATTTGACAGCTGTCGTACTATTAGTTTGTGAGTTATAGCATTTTGAGTGAAGCAACTTTTATTAGTTTGAAAAAATGGATAAAAAGGAATTTCGTGTTAATAAAGCATTGCTTTTTGGCGAAAAAAAAATACTATTGAAGCCAAGGCTTGGCTTGATAAACATTATTCGGACCTAGCACCAGGAAAATCAACCGTTGAGCAGTGGTTTGCTAAGTTTAAACGAGGCGAAATGAGAACCGAGGACGATGCACGCAGTAGACGCCCCAAAGAGGCTGTTACCGACGAAAACATCAAAAAAGTCCACAAAATAATTTTGGATAACCGTAAAGTGAAATTGATTGAGATAGCTGAGACCCTAAAGATATCAAAGGAACGTGTTGGACATATCGTGAATGAATATTTGGGTATGTGAAAGCTCTGTTCAAAGTGGGTGCCTGCCGAGCGAGCAGTGTTTGGAGATGTTCAATTGTAATAAACCCGAATTTTTGCGTCGATATGTGACAATGGATGAAAAATGGCTCCATCATTTCACACCGGAGTCCAATCGATGGTCAGCCGAGTGGACTGCACGTGATGAAGTGACTCCAAAGCGTGGAAAGACGCAAAAGTCGGCTGGCAAGGTTATGGCATCAATATTTTGGGATGCGCATGGTATAATATTCATCGACTATCTTAAAAAGGGAAAAACCATAAACAGCGACTATTACGTAGCGTTATTGGAGCGTTTGAAGGACGAAGTCACGGAAAAACGGCCCCATTTGAAGAAGAAGAAAGTGCTGTTTCATCAAGACAATGCACCGTGTCACAAATCAATGAAAACGATGGCAAATTTCATGAATTGGGCTTCGAATTGCTTCTGCATCCACCGTATTCTCCAGATCTGCCCCCCAGCGACTTTTTCCTGTTCTCAGACCTCAAGAGGATGCTCGCTGGACAGAAATTTTGCGCCGATGAAGAGGTAATCGCCGAAACTGAAGTCTATTTTGAGGCTAAAGACAAATCGTACTATAAAATGGTATCGAAAAATTGTATGACCGCTATAATCGTTGTATCGCCCTCGAAGGCAACTATATTGAATAATAAAATCAAATTCTAACAAAAAAAATATTTTTTCTATGCTAGCCTACGAAATTTTCAGCCCAACTGTTATAATGCGGGCTCTTCACTCGAGTGCGAACACAGCGCGAAATCGCGCCGCGAATCTGCGAGTGAAGTGGCAGCTTTTTACTAACATATTATTACTTTGTTCGTGCCAGTGGCGTAGCTAGAATTTTGGGCCCTGATGCAAAAATTTCTCCCGCTTGTATGTGACGATCAACCATCAACCAGTATGGGGAACCAATTTATTTTCTTTTTCATTTTTTTTCATATTTTCATTTTTTTCATATTTATCATATTTTTCATATTTTCATTTTTTTCATATTTTTCATATTTTCATTTTTTTTCATATTTTTCATATTTTCATTTTTTTGAAAACGACGCCCCGGGGCGTCGGAGGCGCTGGGGGCGAAGGCCTCGGGGTCCCGAAAGCATCGGGGGCGCTGGGGGCAAAGGCGTTGGGGCTTCGGCGTTGCACAAAACGTGATTCGTAATCACTTCGCAATTTGTAATTCGTAATTTCTAATTCGTGCATCAATTTCTTTCCGAAACCAGTCGATCTAACTTTAGTCAATCAGTCAATAATTCAGTCAATCTCTAACTTTATTTTT
The DNA here is from genome assembly GCF_051622035.1 of Arctopsyche grandis. NCBI lineage: Eukaryota > Metazoa > Arthropoda > Insecta > Trichoptera > Hydropsychidae > Arctopsyche > Arctopsyche grandis. Next base: position 15,459,041 of record NC_135357.1, read on the forward strand.
ATTCGAGTTTAAATTCCTTTTCGAAACCACCCGTTGAAATCAATTCGCGAACGCGCGTTGGATTCGTTCGTGAACGTTCGGGAATCCTCTTTCGCGGGACAAAACACGGGGAAAGGAATAACGCGCGAAATCAACGCGTAAAACGCACACACTCACATTTCGACTCATGGTCCGTACGCACCAAACCAACGACGATTTTGGGCCAACTTTTAAAACCAGTAGCGTACAAAATATCAAAATAAAAATTAAATAAAAAAATTGAAATTAAATATCAAAATTAAGCTAACGAGCTAAATTGAGCTAAAATTAGATCATCGTTGATGTTTTGAATTACAACAATATTTTGAATTACGATGATACGCATTACAACCAGAGAAATATTATAATTTCTCTGATTACGAGCGAAAAAAATCTTGTTATTGTTTCTTATAAGTCGTCACGATATACTACTGTGTTTCCCCCTTCGGAAATATTTAACCAACGACGATTTTGGGCCAACTTTTAAAACCAGTAGCGTACAAAATATCGAAATAAAAATTAAATAAAAAAATTGAAATTAAATATCAAAATTAAGCTAACGAGCGAGATTGAGCTAAAATTAGATCATCGTTGATGTTTTGAATTGCAAAAATGTTTTGAATTACGACGATACGCATAACAACCAGAGAAATATTATAATTACGAGCGAAAAAAACCTGTTTATTGTTTTTTATAAGTCGTCACGATATACTACTGTGTTTCGCCGTCGATGAAATATTTAACAAAAAAAATGTCGGTGATTTTTTTTTTCGTCGAAGGGTTTTTTTTCTTTCGTCGAAATAAAATTAATAATCACACATTATCCGATAAATTTTACCTCTGAGATGGATTTAATTATTTGATTTATTTCGACGAGAGAAACAATTGAAGACATTATCCGATAAAATTTACCTCTGAAATGATTTAATTAATTGATTTATTTCGACGAGAGAAACAATTGAAGACTAAAAAAATTTCGATTGATAAACCGACAACGTGCCGGGTTGGGACCATCGCTCGGTCACCCATACTAACACATGATATATTCTCAGTAACTGCGCTTTCCGGGAAGTAAAAATAATAATTCTTTGATTTTTTTTTCGATCTCAGTGCGTATCTTCGTAAGTCAAAACATCTTCGACAAACAAAAGTCGAGGATTACCTGTATGTGATTGTTGATGATCTAATTTTAGGTCAATCTCGAAAATTTATTTAAATTGGGCATGTTCTGTTTTAACTTTCAATATTTTATTTTAAATTTAATATATTGATTATAATTTTATTTTGATATTTGAATTTAATTTTAATATAATAATAATATTTTTAATTTTGATATTTAATTTCAATTTTTAAATTTAATTTTCATTTCGATATTTTGTACGCTACTGGTTTTATCCTGCTGGTTAAAACGTTGGACCAAAATCGTCGTTGGTTTGGTCCATACGCAGCATCACACACACGGCGTTCGCGGCCGCGAACGATGCGAGTGAAGAGCCCGCATTATATTTAAGAAAATCTTGTTTTGAATTATGGATTTTATTTTAACTATGTTCTGACATAAAAAATGGTTCCCTAAGACAGCTGTGATAAATGTGAATCGGATCGGCTGTAGTAGAAAATAAAAACATACACACATATGGTGTGTTCTTTAAAAGTGGAAGCTAGCATAAATTGAGCTGTGGCAACAATACGATACATCAGACGTATAGTAAAAAAGATAGAGAAGTAGTTCAGGCGAGAAGCCGCGGGATGAATGGTAGCAATAAAACTCTAAGGGGGAGGATACGAGTGGACGGAAAGCCGACAAATGAGCAGACGATAAAATTATCGTTAGCGGTAACGACATGAATAAATGCATTACGAGTCTGTCTGTGCACGGAGCGCCACTGAAGAGGAGGGCGAGCGTGGGTGGTGGACGGTATACTCCAAAAAGGAAATATTGGATGATAGTAGTGGTTAAATGGGGGGGGGGGGGGAAGGTAGATGGAGGTTTTGGTCCAGTGTTGGGCGCGGACAAATCGCTAATTTGTCCGTTGGACAAATTTACATAAGCGGAGCATTCTCTTCTGTGCGACCGCATACAAACATTACCATAATTCGTCTATGCTAGAAATTCAATGATATTTTGACTAACAATTTATAACAGGAAAATTAAATTACATTGGCATATTATACCTCATTATATTTTAATGAAAACCTTGTTAATATACTGAAAATATAGAACAAAGTTATATTAGAATACACAGACAGATATCTTCAACCGATCTCTCCATGAATAATTAATTGTATGAACATATGCAGTGTATCAAACATATATTTCTGAATAGAAATTTGATTTAGATAAATATAGCGATGATTAGATCAATTTGTATTGAAAACGTAACTAAATTTTGGAAAATTATCTTCTTACGAGGTACAACAGCATTGGCAAGACCCAAATTAGCCAATTGTTTTTGAAAATAATTATAAAACATTTAAAGTACTTAAATTTTAAGCAAATTTGATTAAAAGAAAGCTTGAAAGTAATTTGCACCGGAAAATCTTTTCAAATTGATTACTGCATACATACATATGATATTTTAGTTAGGAAATATCGTCACATACGGTTTCCAAACCAGCAATATAATATGTATGTATAAAGGTCCGCTTGTATTATCCAGTACTGCAAGTCAACGTCTCGGCCCAACAGTGCACGAAAGAGACTAGGTACATATAATCACACTATACAGCAACACCCGTTTTCGTCACGTTAATACTTGTTTTGGACGAGTATATGGCAAAATCGGCTTACATGTACATTACAGGTCGCATCGTTGAGTCAATTTTGTCATAATATGACGTTTTCGGATAATATTAATACGCGCATGGCAACACTTTCGTTAGTACGGGTGCATTCGCCACTATGACGTACTTCATGTGTGAATATTTCTACAATGGTCAAAGAAAAGCGGTTCTCCTTGATACATTTCAGTGACATGTACTGTTGTATAATATTAACAGATCTTGTGGATTGCTGGTGTTTCGGATACGTCACACATACATTACAAAACATGTTAATATGTCTATATACAATAGAATGTACTGGTATAACGAACCTTAGTACGGATATATTTGTCAGATTTAGATATGGGGTCAGTTCGTGAACGCGTTCTACTAATGATTGTGTTTTCGTCCAGCACCTTTTCATTTTGATATAGCTCTTCTCGCGTCCTTTAGGTACGATAATTACGACATTTATGCGAGTGAGAGGGGTTTGAGGTGGATAAGAAGGAGTTAGGGGGTTAAGTCCGACTGCTGGGCAGATGTGGGTCGCGCGCTTGTGTCCGATAAGCTTGCGATACGTGCTGCCATCTAGTGATACAAATTTATTTTTATTGTGAAAATGGCAAGCAGAGTATATAAGCTTAATCACTGATTTATCTGATTTGCACGTGTTCGTAAAGTGCATATATTAAAATACACAATGTGCTTAGTAATTTAGCTGTGAAGCAGTGTGTTTAGTAAATGGACGCTAGGAATTTCACGGGAAACGATGCGTCGTTTATGTACAAAAATGTTTGACAATTACGTGTTACGAGAGAAATGCGAATGGTACACTTTAGAAGTAGGAAGGGTCGCAATAGGGTAGTCGTTATACGAGGGTTTAACCACCAGTTAAAATAAAATTAAGTTGACGAATTATTTTGATGGTTTGAGAAAAAGTGAGGTTTTTCATCCCATCAGTGTACCTCACTGCGTTAATATTCCTAGCTTTTTCGTATATGGTTATAGTTTAGCCTAATGAATTATCATACATTTTGAATTTAAATTTACCAGATTGAACATAAGCAAACATATGCATCTTTATTATAATGTTCTGTTATCCTTTCTTTGTTTTGTATTCAAGATAGCAACTTAAGACTAACTCTATCTGTCATTCGATCATCTCATTGCAAATTACATCATATGTACATACAGACAGTGGTGTAGTGCTAAATAAAAAAGAACCAGGTCGGTGTTTACCGCTTTAGTTAGTACGTTTAGATACAAAAAATATTGAGATAGAAAACCAATCCTTATAAACGTGGTGAAATAAAAACTTTGCCAAATAAATGAAAAATAGCACGGAAAAAAAATCCGTAAAAAAAAATATATTTTTGATTTTTAAAATTCGCTAGACAATTAATTAAAAGTATTTTAAAGCAATGAAATATAACAATTAATAGGAAAAATATCTGACTATTGATTCCAATACTCACTTTGAGCGTAACAATCCTAAATTTTGAGTTAAAGACCGCAAAAGCCAAAAAACTGTAAAAATCGCGGATTTTTTTAAACGCTCATATCTCGTAAACGATCGCCCACCAACAAAAATCAATATCATATTCGAATTCAGTGGGTCAAACTTAGTAAAGATTGGCTAGTCTCCGCTCTGGTATTTTGTTTTGTTGCTCAGTGTAATTATGTGTTAATTAAAGGTACATAAATCTGAATCAAAGAGTCGGAACGCGGTCGCTACAGTCAAAGAGTTAATTATTGTAATTCACGAATTAAGAGCATTCACGAATTTCAGTATATTCTCGAAAGCACGTTACCCTTTAATTAATACACTCTTTGTTCTTATTGTATTACATTCTGTTAAAAAATCGCATGTGAAAAAAGTTTGACGTTCTTAGTTTGCCAAAATGTGTAGGTACATATTAACGTAGAGGTTGGTAAATGGTGCTTGAAAATATTGCGTTCATTTAAAGGGCAAGTAAGTACGTTTCCTGATTAATTAAGAAGAAGGGTGAATAAATTCAGCGAGAAAAATGGGGCACATCCCTAAAAAAAAGCTAATTTTATTTTTAAGCACTTTACTTCAGCTAGCATCGTCTTTAATGATAAACGTTTAGTCTACAATAGCGTTGAAATATATACATATTATATTAAAATACTCGAGCGTGCGCAGTATTTCTCTCAATTAAAAATGAAAATATTAATGCGAAGTGTAGCCAATTTTAAACTCACAAAGAGAACATTAATTACAACGAACAGTCAGTCAAAAGGTTAAAGCGACGACGATAAAGTAAAAAACTTTAGCAGACATCGTTTACGAACTTGGCTCGTTCAGAAAAAGAAAGCTTTTAAAAATTTCAAATTTCGCGAAAATTTACAACGTACGGGGGCCGTAGGCTACATTGCGAAAAATGAATATTCAGGGGTGGCAAAACGAGTCGACGGACGAATATCGAAGCACCAAAGACGTAGATACGAAGGAAAGAGAGGAGAATAACCGGACGTATAACGAGTAAACTTAGTTTAGTCTCGGGTCAAGTCTCTAACTTCGTCGGCGGCCGCAGAAAGGAATTTCCTTGTTTCATTTGAATATTTTACGCGCGAAACGGGCCAACGGCCATACTTCGCGGTGAGTTGTATTAAACAATTTGAATAATCGGGCGAGAGTGGGTTGGGGTCCACGTAAATGCTTCAAACGAGCACACTAAGAACATATAAGCTTGGTTGATAAACATACATATTTAGCGAGGGTAGAATATGATGAAAATTTAAATCATACATAATAGTTTTCAAATATTGAAATCAAAACCCATTCAAATAATCAAATTCAAACCAACATCGCGAATTTGTTGACAGAATAAGAGAAACAGCGAAAAAAACTTAAGAGAATTTTAAACGATGGTAATTAGTCTTTATATAGACATGGAAAATCTCGCATTCTCTCGCGTGAGTGCTTACGGGATTAAATGTGTTCATTCGTATCGTTAATTTTGTGGATTTATTTACTTTTCCTTTGTGGCACGAATACACAACGGAGTGAATGGGAAACAAGGGATGAAAATTTATAATACAAGATAAAAAAAAAAACAAATACGTATATGGAAAAACACAATCATGTAGTGAATAATACATTCAATTTTCCAACAAAGTGGTAGATCTGGTCAATAAAGACGTAAGATAAGGAAAAAAATTAAAACATGTTACATTTAATATATATGTACTACATATGTATGTATTATTTTTTTTAGATTTTCTTTCGCCCTTTTTATTTTCTTTCATAGCCGATATATCGTGCATTAGGAAAATTGATTGTGTGCCCTTCTAACTATATAATCTTGATTTCATAAAGAGGATTGACTGTACATGTGTATGTATAATAAAGTATACATACATATATACATATATGCATACGCATCAACATAATGGTATATTTGTAGCCAGCAGTATAGCTCTGTGCTTACGTTAAGGCTTTGAGGTTGCTGGTATCGAACCCTGAGTCGGTTTCTGCAGTGCTGATGGTCATACATGGATATTTGTGACTCCAAGTCGATCACAGTTTGCCAATTTATCTGATTTACATAATTGTTGAAACGGTTCCTAATCAAATTGGCAAAACCATCTTACACACAAACCGTCACCACTATATGAATATGATATCATATTTACATATGTACAAGTGCAATCACATAGGTGGCGTTTAAACAACCTGTAAAAGCGTCATGGGAAAATATAAATATATACATACATATATGTATATAAAAATGAATGTATGTGTGTGTGTGTGTGTGTGTCTCGAATAGGCTCCTATACAACTCAGCCGATTACGATGGAACGTTCAGGATTTGTTGTATGCATGTCCGGGAAGATTACTGTGAAAAAAAATTTGGGAAAAAACGGGAACGGAAACGGGAAAAACGGGAATGAGTGTCATTCGCTATAATTTCAAATGTTTTCGCGTCGCGACCAGGGTGTTCGCTGCCTGCGTTATTCCCACAAATGGGAACGGGAACGGGAATTGCATGCGTTAAGGGGGCTACAGACGCTCCGGAATTCCGGAGAGGTATTCCTTGCGGTAGACCTTGAGGTATTCCTTGCGGTAGACCTTGAGGTATTCCTTGTGGTAGACCTTGAGGCATTCCTTTCGGTCGACCTGAAATTGTATGGGGCTACACAAGCTCCGGTACGCCTCTCCGGTATGACGCGATGTTACGACTTTACGATAAATATTATTGTTGAAGACATCCAAGAGCGACGCACACATAACAGCGGAATACGGATGACTAATAAACCGACTTTTAATGAACGAATACGTATTACTAATGAATAAATCGTAAAGACGCATTATTATTTATAAAATATCATTTTCTGAAATTAAATTAAGATTTTTCCGTATTATATTTTGTAAATTTATTTTAATTGCAATTTTCTAAATTTAACAAACTATCTTATATTTTGTGTGTTTTATGTTTTTTTTTAATTTTTTTATTAATTGTAATATATAACATGTATAAATATAATGTAATTTATGCTTAGTACATACAAATGTAATTACCTTTTTTTAATTTTCGAATATATTCGAATGTTCGAATAACTCTTGATTTAAAAAATATTAATAATAATTTGCTATCAAAATATAAGCTCTTTTACTGCATTACAACGCATGCAGGGTTCAATGTGAAAAAAAAAACACTGAAAAAAAATAAAAAATGGGACGGAAACGGGAAAAACGGGAATGAGTGTCATTGCAACGCCATAATTCTTTCACGAACGTAATCAGTGGGTCTAAATTTAAGTCTTGCAACTGATGATATGTTTGATTATTACTTTTTTTTTTTGATTTCTAAATGCTTTTTATTATTAAGAAATTATGTTCACAATACATCTTATATCTATTTTATAGTTACTGATCTATTGATCATTTTCTATTTTAGAATTTAATTTAATTTGGTTAGTAATCATAGTATAATATTATTCTAATGTTAATCTACAGCATAATAGGAAAAGAGCTCAAAAACCTATTTACAATCCTTATAAATGATCATAATACATCTAGTACATAATATTAATTAAAGACTCACTAAAGTCGATGACCTAAAGCAGATTGTGTTTAGGTAATCTGTGTTTATACCTGAAGGGTATAGAAATTTTGTTGTAATCACCGAGATTCTTCACAAGTGTGTTAGTATGGTTATTAGTGATTTTGTTATAGAATCTACTGGTTAGTTTGTTAGTAATGTCTGTAACAAACGGAATATTATATATGGCATGCAGTTTTTTCAAGTTAGTATATATGGGTGTATTATAAATTATTTTTAAGGGATTTATTTTGCTTTACTTGGAGCTTGGAAAGGTTAGTATTCGAGGCGTTATTCCATACAGGTGAAGCATAGGTTACTAATGGTATTTTATTTTGAGTTGATAAAGAACTATGGCAATTAAATATTGGATATATTGAGGATATACCCCGCATCGCCTTGCATTTCGCTCCCTCAATGTGAGATGCCCATCTCATTCTTTTATCGAACGTTACTCATAAATATTTTATTACTGACTGCCATTTCAGACTTTCTCCAGACGGAATTTTCAGATTTGAACTTGGCTTATGCTTTCTAACACTAAATAATATGGCGTCTGTTTTGGTTTGATTAATTTGAATTTTCCACTTAGTGAAGTGTTCAGTCATTGCAAATTCAAGATTTTTAAGAATAGTGTCTGGTTTTTTGCTACTTGTGAAGCAAGCGATATCATCTGAATGATGATATGTTTGAAGATCAACACGCGGGAGATAAATCACAACATTAAAACTATTAAACCATTGGTTTTCATCTCACCACCTCCGACTTACTACAAGACAAAAATTTATAATTGAACGGCAGTATACAACATCAGCAGACAAAAGCACACGCACTTAGAAGTGTGACGGTCGGTTTCGCAGACGGGAGGACAAAGAGGAGGAAGAGGAGGAGAGAGAGAGAGAGAGAGTAATTCGAGCATTAACACTAGGAGCGAACGACACGAAGGGCACAGCTCACAAACAAGGGTGGGGTCATGTGGAAATGTGCAAGTGACATTTATGGCCCCTTGCAGAGAACAACCCGGGAATAACGCTGTGCGAGGCCCCCGGGCGCTGGTGAATTTACAACACGACGTCCCCGCAAAAACGGCGCGACCATTGTTTCAGCCGAAACGAGTCATCTAAAACTCGCACGGATCCCGGAAAAAATCCCGGAGTATCCCGATTTCGAGTGAGCTCGTCGTTGGGGAAATCGCACATTTTTACTTTAATATTGCGCGGAAGATGTCGACGTCAAAAGGCAAGAGGGTTCCGCGTGCAAAACGGGAGTGACAGCGCTAAAAATATATTATTATATATATATATATATATATATATATATATATATATATATATATATATATATATATATATATATATAGATATATATATATATATAGATATATATAGATATATATATAGATATATATATATATATATATATATATATATATATATATATATATATATATATATATATATATATATATATATATATATACATATATATATATATATATATATATATATATATATATATATATATATATATATATATATATATATATATATATATATATATATATATATATATATATATATATATATACATATATATATATTATATATATATATATATATATATATATATATATATATATATATATATATATATACATGTGTGTGTGTGTGTGTTTATATATATACATATGTATATATCCGACATATAAACATATACGTCGGTGTATTTTTCTTAGGATCAGCGTTTCGTAAACTGAAGTTCTTTACGACGCACTAAATTCTGTTGGCGATTCCGCTTTTCCTCCTTTTCCGGCTTACGAAAGCGGCGCACGAGATTTCTTAAAATACCCCAAAAATATTATATATTTTGCTTTATATAGGTATGTATATAAAAAGTATTACAATATACGATAAAAGATTTAGGACGAAAAAGATGTATATGCAAACATCCGAATAAATAAACGATGTATTAATATTGTTGAAATGATTGCTTGAAAATATAACGATCACTTTCCAGAAGTGGTATGATAAGCAACTAAAAAATTACCGGAGCGGAAAATAACGAATCTATACTAAGTTTGACCCATTAAATTCAAATATGACAATGATTTTTTAAGACTTCTTCTGGTTTATGAAATATAAGTGCTTAAAAATAAAGTGGAATTTTTCTAATTTTTGGCTTTTGCGGTCTTTAACTCAAAATTTAGTATTGCTTTGCCAAATGTGAGTATTGTAATCAATTGTCAGAAGTTTTTTCTATTGATTGTAATTTTTTATTGCTTGAAAATACTTAATTGTCTAGCTAATATAAATTTAAATGTGTATTTTTGACTTTAAAATTCGCTAGATAATTAATTATAGTATTTTAAAGCAATCATTTCTTTATTGTTTCAAAGCTTTTTTTATACACTTACATACATATATCTCATAACTGCGAAGAAGAAAAAAATCATTGTCATATTCGAATTTGATGGGTCAAACTTAGTATAGATTGATTAGTCTCCGCTCCGGGAAGGGGAAAAAAAAAAAAAAAAAAAAAAAAAAAAAAAAAAAAAATTTTTTTTTGTTGTTCGGTGTAATCAGGGCTGTGGAGTCGGAATCGCGCAGTTGTAAAAATCTACTGACTCCGACAGCTTCTAAATTTTTTTAATTAATAGTTTATATGTCAACTAGAGTCTAGTTATATGTGTCACCTAGAATATAGCAATCTGTGTCAACTAGAGTAAATCTATATTACATTTTAAATTAAATAGTTGAGTTGTACGTATTTTGATGTCTTGTGGCCAAAACTGATTGTTTCCTGCACCTCATTTTTTTTTATTAAATTGATTAGTTTTGTACTTATTTCATTACCAAAAATTCAATAAAGTTGGGGTAATTCAAGTTAAATTTTAGTGATATTTTAATTCCTTTAATCCTTATATTTTGAAAATAATTTTTATTACTAAAAATGTTATACGTTTGCAAAAAAAAAGTCGAATAAGGTCGAATTTAAATCGTTCACGTTGGAGTTGGAGTTCGGAGTCGGAGTTGGTAACTTTTGAAGCGAGTCCACAGCCCTGATATGTAAATATTAGACTTAATATTTTCATACGCCGTAAGTCATATAATAAACACGCGTATGTATGTAGGTATCATATTCTATTACAAATCAAATTTCTATATTTGAAAAATAATAAAGAATGTTAAATTATAGCGAAAAAAATATCGTACTCAAAAAAAGTTATTAATATTAATAAAAGTAATTCCCTATCTTTCGCTGGTCTAATTAGTATTCAAAGGAAACGAGAAAGCCCAGTTTGTACTAAAGCAAAAACAATTAAAATATGCGGGGAGATTTTCTCGTGAAAAAAACCCCTGATATTTAAAAAAAAAGTAAAGAAATTATTGCGGAACTGGGGGAGGAACAGGACGAAGAAAGAAAAAATTTGCAAGTATAGAAATGAATCGCGAACAAATTGTATGGTGAATAATTACTAAGCATTGAAAAGAAGTGTACGTGATAAAAAGAGACATTATAATCCGAGTATAAATTATACATACATATATGTATGTATATACATATGTATAATTAGCTTCCAGTTAAGAGATTTTTTTTTTTAATTTACAAAAAACGAAAATCATTTGTTTAAAAATTTGTAAAAAAATCAAGCATATTACAACTCATACATATGTATAAACATCCTTTGTACGTATAAATATGTACATATATGCAAAAAATTGGGTCGACTTTCATGTATAATTAATTTTAAAATAAATAAATTTAAAAGATTTTAATTTTTCTTACGTATATAATTAAAATAACATATGAATACCGAAAATAAAAAAGGGTCGAAAAATCCGAAATCAGTTTTATTTATGTACATATAATATAATACATACATATATGCCAGCAACAATGTTTTAAAATAAATTCCAAGTCCCCAAAATTGTTGTTTGTGTAATACATACATGTGTATATTACAAGGCTCAGGGCTCAGTTTTAGGCCTAATTTTTTTTAAATTTTTATTAACGATATATGTATGTAGTTAAGGACCTCACTTGTAAATATTCTATTTTCGCCGACGACATTAAACTTTATTGTCCTGCCAACACAGAAGTTAACAACTCTCTAAAAAGCGATTTGGACAAAATTGACACGTGGTGAACTTGGCTTCGAACTTTAAATGTTAAGAAATTCTCTGTACTACACCTAGGCAAAAATAGCCCTTTCCTAAATAAATAAAGTCTTTCCTACAAAATAAACAACCGTTTCATCAATTGCGTCCAACATCAATTAGACCTAGGTATTATCACCACTTGCGACCTAAAATGGTCCTCTCATATTAACCATATTGTGAATAAATGATACTCATTTTTTATGTTATAAAACGTGTATTCAATTTTCTGAACTAAACTATATTATCAAAAATATACAAAACTTTTATCAGACCTAAACTAGAATATGCTTTTAGCATATGGAATCCTAATTTCAAAAAATATGTTGTATGTATCAAAAGGGTACAAAGGATAATTACAGAGATTCCTTCTGAACTTCAGTCACTTTCTTATAACGAAAGATTGGAAATAATTAATCTCCCTACACTGGAGACGAGAGGAATAAGAGGCGACTTAATCGAAGTCTTTAAAATACTAAATAATCATTATAAATGTCATATGTCCAATCTTTTTACATTCAACGAAAACACTCACCTAAGATGTCACTCGCTTAGACTCCAAAAAGAAAATTGTAATAAATTGATCAGAGATTCCTTCTTTTCAAACAGAGTGGTTTCAGTTTGGAATAGTCTTTCCAATGAAATTATAATTTTTTTAACCTTAATATTTTTAAGAATAAACTTGATGCATTTCTTAAATTAACAAGATTTCTGTAATTCGTCTTTCCCAATATCTTAGTTCTGTATCTTGTTTACTTTGTTTCTGTCTTATTTTTATTTTAATATTGTCATTTTGAATATTATCAAAAGCAAGTTTACATTGCTCATACAATTGCTGTACAATGCATTGACAAAAATGTATCTCAAAATTTGGTGTACATATTATATGATGTTCAACATTTGCCAATATTCTTAAAAGCACTTTATTGCGAAACTCGCATTTTTATTGAAAGAAGAATATTTATTCTCCTGCCATTTGAATCGGCTCATATACACAAGCGCGTTTTTATAATTGAATCGAATGGTAAGCTTTCAATTATTAAATATACATACATATTTAAAGCTTTTGATGTTCCGCGTAAAGAATAGTATATTGTATGATATACATATGTACATATTTCTATAGATAAATCTCAATGTGTAATACGACCGTGTATTGAATCCATATATGTATGTACATATCCATCTAAATACACAAACATTTGCATCGGGTATGCCATTCAACACTGAATGCAATATTTGAACAAGTAAGCAACGTTAGGATGAAGAGCGTATGCAATTTACGGATTTGGCAATGGCTATTCAAATAGAGGTTCTATCGTTTAACGCTACCAAACACGGTTCTAAAACTGTACATACATATGTACGTACATATTATACATATATGGGTATGTTCCGAGAGCTAGGGAGAGAATACAAGTTCCAGAGTGAGACCCAGAATTAAGCATATATATTATGTATGAATGAACTTCGCAAGTTACATTACATTATCTACATTAATTTAAAACAAATGAAAATCTTAAATGAAAACTTCCTAACGCACCGTAATGTGAATGCGACGGAATTTTTACGAAAAAATTAACCTGTTATAGCTTATAGGATAGGATTTGCAAAATGATGTTGATATATCAAAATGAATTGAATATTGTAACATGAATTTACAAGATAAAGATAACTTTAAAGATAAAGTTACAAATAACGAAGTGATGATTAGAACAAACACGTATGTCGCAAAATTCACAATCGTTCCGTTTTATGTGACTGCTAGTGTATATATATATATATATATATATATATATATATATATATATATATATATATATATATATATATATACATATATATATATATATATATATATATATATATATATATATATATATATATATATATATGTATATATATATATATATATATATATATATATATATATATATATATATATATATATATATATATATAAATAAATATATATATATATATAAATAAATATAAATATATAAATATATATATATATATATATATATATATATATATATATATATATATATATATATATATATATATATATATATATATATATATATATATATATATATATATCTTATTCCTTCTTGTGATTTAGCCATATCTTTTCCTTTGTCTTTATGTTTCTCCTTTTCTTTATTCTCATCTTCAGAATTCTTCAAATGACTATAATCCTTAGATCCTTTTCCAAATCGACCATCGGGTGGTTCATTTGTATTTGAAGACGGTATGTCTCCGTAATCCAAAAGTCTTTTTCTGTGCAAACCATCACTGTTCACACTTACATCGGCCATGTTTACATCTCCATCAGCCATGTTCGCATCGTCCTCTTCATTATTGGAAACAATGAGTTCTGCTTGAGCAGACATCTCTAGTGAAGCCCGTTGCTGAAAAGGTCTTTTGTGACATTTAAATTGTCTTTTACATGCCTGTTGCCACACTTCCTTACGATCCCTCATCTCTTGCTCTTTTTTTCTCCTCGGCAGACTCCGTTCTAAGTTAAATTCTTTTCTAATTTCTTCTTGTATTGTTAAGAAAGTCTTTGTTTTGGTACTGTTACATTGAGCTGATATGTGCCCAAACTCGTTACAATTGAAACAACGAGTTCCTCTCTTCTTAAACCTGCAGTCGGCTGCTAAATGACCCCGTCCACCGCAATTGTAGCATTGTGAACTCTCTCTTTCTCGGTTTTCACGGTTTCTCACGGGCCCCGTCACCCTGGGTTCGTCGTCCTCTCTAATTTTCTCGCACTGCGTAACTCGCGTCTTCAGCTCCTTAATAGATCCAGCCCCGCTCAGCATCATTTTTTCGTACTTGTCAAAACCGAGTCCACCAATTATATATGAAATAATCGCTTCCTCCTCGATAAAGCTGCACTTGGCTGCGATCCCCTTCATCCTGTAGATGTAGCTTAAAATATCTTCCGCTCTTCCCTTTTTCTCTAACCTCAGTTCCCTGTGCACGTCTGCACTATTCAATCGATGACCAAACTCTCCGGTCAACCTTTTATTCAGTATCGCCCACGTAGTTATGCCCGTTTCTGAGTCTAGGAAATTCTTGGCAGTCCCCTCACACAGCATCCGCCCATACACCAACTGTTGTGTTTCCGTCCAGCCGAGGATTTGCGCGTTTTCTTCGAGGCTTCCACGCTGCAATTTCTGCCGTTATATTTCGGCAGACCGAAACCAACCTCCAGATCTCGGAAATTGAACTGTGGTATCTCCCTCGTCGTCGTTGCCACTGGCGTTGTCGTCTTTCTCGTCGTGGATATCATCATCGTAGCGTGGCGTGACGTCATCGGCGTCGTCTTTATGCTCGTACGCGTTCTAGCTGTCATCGCGCGTCCTTAACCTCAACTGTCACAATTCCGCGTCGTCGTCTGACCGCTCCTGGCTGTCACTGGAATGTCTTCGGGCATCCCGAGACGAGCTTTAACCAACCACACATACGGCTCGGCTCGTTTAAAAATCATTCCTACATATATATATATATATATATATATATATATATATATATATATATATATATATATATTTATATATATATATATATACATATATATATATATATATATATATATACATATATATATATATATATATATATATATATATATATATATATATATATATATATATATATATATATATATATATATATATATATATATATATATATATATATATATATATATAATATATAAATATATATATATATATACATATATATATATATATATATATATATATATATATATATATATATATATATATATATATATATATATATATATATATATATATGCAATAACTCATAAGTGATCCCAGTGATACCTATAACTTATATATATATGCAATAACTCATAAGTGATCCCAGTGATACCTAGGATGAAAATCCGATAAACCTAATCACAGAGAAGAGTCTACGGTCGGTAATGACTCACTCCTTGAATGGAATTCTCTCTCAAGTACCGCCTTTTTCTTAACACATCTTGTATAAATGCGAGAAAAATAATATCCGAACCTCCAACAAGGTAAGAATGACGATGGATGATAGCTTAGCTAATATAAACCTGTATTTAGCCACGTACAATGTAAGAACGTTATCGAGTGAAGGAAGTGTGCTTGCATTAGAGAATGAATTAGAAAATATCAAATGGGATATAGTAGGACTTAGTGATGTAAGACGGAAACAGGAAAACCAAATAATCCTAAAAAGTGGTAACTGTCTCTACTGGAGAGGGCTACCAAATGGTAGAATAGGAGGGGTAGGGTTTCTTATCAATAAGAAAATAGAAAAAAGTATTATAGAAATAAGCGACATATCGGAACGTATATGCTATGTAGTATTAAGAATCTCGAGCAGATACACTTGTCAAATCTTCCAAGTGTACGCCCCCACATCTAGCTACTCAGACGAGGAAATAGAAGACTTCTACGAAAAACTGCAGGGCGCATACCACTTTAAAATAATCATGGTCGACTTTAACGCAAAAATAGGACAAAAGGCAAATACAGAAAGAGCAGTAGGCAATTTTGGTACCGGCCAAAGAAACGAAAGAGGCGATCGCCTCATAGAATTCGCAGAACTCAACAGGCTCTTTATCACTAATTCATTTTTCAGGAAAAACGCAAACAATAAGTGGACTTGGGAGAGTCCTAAAGGAGACAGAAACGAAATCGATTTCATCCTAACAAATGCCCTGCACTCCGTTAAAGACGTTAGTGTTTTAAGTAAAGTAGATATAGGTAACGATCACAGATTAGTCCGTGCCATTAATATAAATTGCGAACGTAGGAAATTAATAAAAGGATGCAGTAGCTCTCCAGACTTCGCTCAACTAAGGTCTAGGAAAAAGGAATTCGAACTCGAACTTGGAAATAGATACGAGAAATTGAACCCAGAAGCAGACATCGAGGAATTGAACACTGTAATTAGTTCGGTTCTAACCTCAACAGGTAAGAAATTAGGTGGATTCAGGAAACAGATAAAGTTAAGCAAAATTTCAGCAGAAACAAAAAACCTAATTTAGCAAAAAAGGAATTTAGATAGGGATAATAATAAGCAAGAATACAATCTAGTAAATAAGAAAATTAAAAAGAGAATAGTCAGGGATGTCAGGGATTTTAGCAGCAAGCTAATAGAAAATTCCATTAAGAATAACCACAGCCTGAAAAAGTGCAAACAGGATCTTTTCCAAGGCAAAAACCAAATGATCGCAATCAGATCAGAGAGCGGAGTAATAATTAGGATAATAATAGAATAGAGAAGAGATCATAGACAGAGTTTATATGTACGTTCTAAGCAAAACTTTACGAGAACAACAACGGTCAATTTCCCGCTTCGGAATCGACACACGGCCAAAGGGTTCCTGCAGTATTGCCTAGCGAAGTAGAGGCCGCGCTAAAAACTGCAAAGAACGGTAAAACCCCAGGGGAAGATAATATTCCCATTGACTTACTAAAATGTGGCGCCCCCCCCCCTAATTATTATCTTAGCTAGGCTTTTCAGCAAATGCATCCAGAACCAAGCTATACCAGAAGGATGGAATAACGCAACTATCATTTTAATACACAAAAAAGGCGACAAAAGTGATATCAAGAACTACCGACCCATTAGTTTACTTTCAGCGGTCTACAAGCTCTTCACGAAGGTTATTACTGAAAGGCTGAAGAATATCCTCAAAGAGAACCAACCTATAGAACAGGCAGGGTTTAGGGCAAATTTCAGCACAATGGACCATCTCCAAGTAGTTGGTGAACTAATCGAGCGCGCCAACGAATATCAACGGCCATTGTGCCTAGGTTTCGTCGATTATGAGAAAGCCTTCGATACAGTTAGCCATAATGCAGTACTTAACGCTCTACAAACACAGGGAGTGCCGGAACGTGAAAGTAGAAAAGTAGGATTAAAAATTAACGTAGATAAGACCAAACTAATGTTCAATAGTTATTGCATGCCTGATAGCATCCCATTAGATCAGCGGTTTCCAAACTTTATGCGACTACGCCGCCCAAAAAAAAAATTTTTTTTCCGCACTTCCCTTCATTTTATTTTTTAATAGATATAATAATATAGACACGTTTTAAATAATAAACTTTTATTTAAAATAACAATAATAAAAACAATAATAATAATAATAACACTACAATAGACGGAATAATAAAAACGTTTTGCTATAACATAAATTTATACGAACACGAATATTTATTTTTATATTAAATTACTAATTAAACTACACCTAACACATAAAAATTTAATGCGAAGGGTGTTTTTGTTTATTGGCACAAAGTTTATCAAATCTCGGGGGCAATATGGAGAATGCCACTCGTAATTCTTTTTCGACTATTAACCTGGCTCGATATTTGGTTTTCATTGCAGCTAGTGCCGAAAAGCCCGTTTCGCATAAATAAGACGTTACAAACGGTAGAAGCCTTTGCATTGCTTTGCAATACAAAGATTCATACTCTCCACTAAGATTCATCCAAAATTTAATTATGGTTTCATTTTGAAACTTTCGTTTAAGTGAGCTATCGCTCTTTCTTTTTCGATGGTTGTCAGCTCGAATTCGTCTTCTTCATTGTACATAGTTAAATGGAATGGATGTCTTTGAAATAATTAGAAAAATGCAGCACTTAACCATATAAGTGGTCACTAAAAACATTTTTACTTGCTTCAATATTGGCTGTGGCCCAGAAATCTTTGGAAAGTGAAAACATATCCGACTCACTCTTTTGTAAATTTGATTTCCATAACTTCAACTTTTTAATGAAAGCTTTTACTTTGGATTTTTGAAAAAGTGGATGTATTTGTGATCTCCGAATTGATTTATTTAAACCGCTCAATTTTCCAAAAATTTTAACCAAATTGGCAAATTTTACAATAAAATTATCGTTCGACCACAAATGTGCCTCTTCATGTTGGTTTTCTTCGAGAAAGATTGCTAATTAAATGTGTATATAAAAATGAAAGAAAAATAAACATTCATGGATTGAATTTTTACTGTTAAGCTACGATATGAAGTTTTATTTATTTGTAGATATTATGGTATGAAAATTATTTTTTTATTAAAAAGTTTTAGCGCCTCCCCTGGCAATAGTCCGCGCCTCCCCAGGGAGGCGCGCCTCCCAGTTTGGAAACCGCTGCATTAGATGATAAACCAGTAGAAGTAGTAAATAATTATTTATATTTACATAGGTCAAATAATTGACACGTCTGGTAGTAAAGATGAAGAGATAAAGAGACGTATGAAATTAGGATGGAGTGCATTTGGACGGATGAATGCTGTTTTAAAATCAAAAATGCCACTCTGCCTGAAGAAAAAGATCTTTGATCAATGCGTTTTGCCAGTGATGACGTATGGATGTGAAACTTGGACACTGAACGCCAAGATGCTACATAAAATCCAATGCACTCAAAGAAGTATGGAACGCTGTATGCTTGGCATAACGAGGAAAGACAGAAAGCGGAATACGTGGGTGAGAAGTATGACAAGGGTAGTGGACATAGTGGATAGAGTGAAGAGATTGAAATGGCAATGGGCGGGTTACGTAGCTAGGAGGATGGACGAAAGGTGGACAAAATAAGTGCTTGAATGGTACCCGAGAGAATGCAAAAGAGTAAAAGGAAGACCACAAGGAAGATGGGTGAACAAAATTAGGAATACTCTTACTAGGCAACGTGTAAACTGACGCGCAAATTCATGTCCTTGCTGCTCTGCTAACGATTGCAATTTAAGTGACAGCTGACCAAAGTTTGACGTTTCTCTTCCAATGAATATTATGCTTAAAAACATAACTGACTGTGTTCAAATAACTAATTTATTGTTGAATTGATACGAAATAGCCAATAATTAACAAGGTTAAATCCAATGTGAATGTTTTACAATTACGTATGTACATCCGTATTATCTGCGATTTTAGGTTAGGTTACATTTTATTGTGTTCATTAATAATATGTTCTTTGATATAATGTCACATTCTTTCAATTTTTAGTTTATTCCATCATAGGCCGACTATATATGTATGTATTTGTTAAGAATGTCAACTTGGTATTCATTTCGTAAACATTTACTGCGTACGGATAGCTAGTGACAGTTCAGTTGATTTCAAGCTTATATTGATTTTTAATTACATGGTCGACTTCCAACATGAAGGCTCTTCTTTTAAATGTAGCCTAACCACAGACAGCACTTACAGATATGTACGTGCACACATTAAAACGAACATTTTCCAATTAAACAGGGATTGCCAAATTCGAGCGAAAGTTTGATCTGCCGGTGACGTGCGGCGTCACGAAACTTTTTGACAAATTAACGCCGGCCGTTTTCCGATTACGCGAGTTTCATCCTGGGAAAATCGCGGAAAACGGACTGGCAATAAAGGTGGCTGTGGGGTGAAAGAAGGGGGAATGAGGGGGTGGGGATGGTGAGAGTGAGGGTCTAATAACGGGCCGAAACGTCGCCCGTCACAACCGGAGAGACAAACGACATTTTCATGGCGGTCCGTCCCCATTGTTCCCGGGTACCCAATAAAATTCTCGCCCGGACCATAAATTATTTCGACCCGACGACCGGTCGCGGGAGGCTGGAGGGGTCTCCGGGGGACCCCCAATAAAAATAAGCGAACAACTTCAACGCACGTCCACTACGGGATGGTCTATATAAAATTAATATACGAGGACGCTCAAGATTCTACCGCTCCATACAATTCAATGACCCTAAACCACCCCTTTAGATTTCTACGTTGCAATAGATACAAACTAGCTCATAGAAAGCCATCAATACGAAAGAACACGACTGAATAATGCAACTGGAAATCGATATCAATCCAGTCAGTTATAAAGGTAATAGAGTATGAATATTGATGCTTTAAGAGCATTCAATTACAGATAGTTTGTATTTATATATATATATATATATATATATATATATATATATATATATATTTTTTTTGTATTCCCTACTATTATTTGAAGTCCCCTTGATATGTTGAAAAGCTTGAAGAAGAAAAAAAAATCCGTTTTTATCGATTTGTTGATTTATGAAATCTACTCCAGGTATAAAAAAAATGTTCATTTGTACTCCAAATTTACAATGATTCTCCTCATAATACTATATATAAAAATACTATATATAAAAACGGACTGTCGCTAAATATATTTGTAATATTTGTATATTTGTATATTTGTATGTGACGGACGATCAACCATCAACCAGTATGGGGAACAAAATTTTTTTTTTTCATATTTTTCATTTTTTTCATATTTTTAATTTTTTTCATTTTTTCAGTTTTTTCATTTTTTTCATTTTTTCAGTTTTTTCATTTTTTTCAGTTTTTCAGTTTTTTCATTTTTTTCATTTTTTTCATTTTTTTCATTTTTTCAGTTTTTTCATTTTTTCAGTTTTTTCATTTTTTTTATTTTTTCATTTTTTTCATTTTTTTCATTTTTTCAGTTTTTTCATTTTTTCAGTTTTTTCATTTTTTTCATTTTTTCATTTTTTTCATTTTTTTCATTTTTTCAGTTTTTTCATTTTTTCAGTTTTTTCATTTTTTTCATTTTTTCAGTTTTTTCATTTTTTTCATTTTTTCAGTTTTTTCATTTTTTTCATTTTTTCAGTTTTTTCATTTTTTTCATTTTTGCATCGGGGCGCTGGGGGCGAAGCCCTCGGGATGCCGAAGGCATCGGGGGCGCTGGGGGCGAAGCCCCCAGGGTGCCGAAGGCATCCGGGGTGCTGGGGGCGCCGGAGGCGTCGGCGGCGCTGGGGGCGAAGCCCCCGGGGTGCCGAAGGCATCGGGGGCGCTGGGGGCGCCGGAGGCGTCGGCGGCGCTGGGGGCGAAGCCCCCGGGGTGCCGAAGGCATCGGGGCGCTGGGGGCGAAGCCCCCGGGATGCCGAAGGCATCGGGGGCGCTGGGGGCGAAGCCCCCGGGGTGCCGAAGGCATCGGGGACGCTGGGGGCGAAGCCCCCGGGGTGCCGAAGGCATCGGGGGGGCTGGGGGCGCCGGAGGCGTCGGCGGCGCTGGGGGCGAAGCCCCCGGGGTGCCGAAGGCATCGGGGGTGCTGGGGGCGCCGGAGGCGTCGGCGGCGCTGGGGGCGAAGCCCCCGGGGTGCCGAAGGCGTCGGGGGCGCCGGAGGCGCCGGCGGCGCTGGGGCCGAAGGCCCCGGAGCGACGGAGGCATCGGGGGCAAAGGCGTCAGGAGGTCGGCGATGCACAAAACGTAGTTCGTAATTCGTAATCACTTCGTAATTCGTGCATCAATTTCTTTCCGAAACCAGTCGATTCAATATCTTTAACTTTATTTTTATTCGAGTTTCAATTCCTTTTCGAAACCACCCGTTGAAATCAACGGGTCCAACACTAGTGTTATATATTGACGAAATCGCTTGCTGTATATTGATGAAGAGGAGTTGTGGCAAGTAATACGAAAACTGTTATTTTAAATCTTTTAAAATATATCGTTATTTGCATATGATGCAACTGATAAGCTTCGGTTTGCGCTGGTTGTATATATACATATATACATATATATATATATATATATATATATATATATATATATATATATATATATATATATATATATATATATATATATATATATATATATATATATATATATATATATATATATATATATATATATATATATATATATATATATATATATATATATATATACATATATATATATATATATATATATATATATATATATATATATATATATATATATATATATATATATATATATATATATATATATATATATATATATATATATATCATCATCATCATCATTTACAGCCATTCGCCATCCACTGCTGGATGAAGGCCTCTCCAACACGCTTCCACTCGTCTCTGTTTTGCGCAACACTCATCCATCTCATTCCGCACATTTTCCTAATTTCGTTCACCCATCTTCCTTGCGGTCTTCCTTTTACTCTTTTGCCTTCTCTCGGGTACCATTCAAGCACTTCTTTTGTCCACCTTTCGTCCATCCTCCTAGCTACGTGACCCGCCCATTGCCATTTCAATCTCTTCACTCTATCCACTATGTCCACTACCCTTGTCATATTTCTCACCCACGTGTTCCGCTTCCTGTCTTTCCTCGTTATGCCAAGCATACAGCGTTCCATACTTCTTTGAGTGCATTGGATTTTATTTTGCATCTTGGCGTTCAGTGTCCAAGTTTCACATCCATACGTCATCACTGGCAAAACGCATTGATCAAAGATCTTTTTCTTCAGGCAGAGTGGCATTTTTGATTTAAAAACAGCATTCATCCGTCCAAATGCACTCCACCCTAATTTCATACGTCTCTTTATCTCTTCATTTTTACTACCAGACGTGTCAATTATTTGACCTAAATATAAATAATTATTTACTACTTCTACTGGTTTATCATCTAAGGGGATGCTATCAGGCATGCAATAACTATTGAACATTAGTTTAGTCTTATCTACGTTAATTTTTAATCCTACTTTTCTACTTTCCCTGTCCAGCTGTGTTAGTCTGATAAGTAGGTCAGCTGAATCACGAGCTACTAAAACTATATCGTCTGCTAACCGAAGGTGACTCAAAAAGCGACCATTGATGCTTACTCCGGCTGTATCCCAATCCAATTTCCTGAAAACTCCCTCAAGCACCGCATTGAATAACTTGGGCGAGATTGTATCTCCTTGTCTTACTCCTTTTCCTATGCTAAATCTATCTGTACCTGAAAAAATTTTAACCGAAGCTGTGGCAATCTTATATATTGCAGCTAACAGTCCCACATAAGGTTCCGGCACTCCCTGTGTTTTTAGAGCGTTAAGTACTGCATTATGACTAACTGTATCGAAGGCTTTCTCATAATCGACGAAACCTAGGCACAATGGCCGTTGATATTCGTTGGCGCGCTCGATTAGTTCGCCAACTACTTGGAGGTGGTCCATTGTGCTGAAATTTGCCCTAAACCCTGCCTGCTCTATAGGTTGGTTCTCGTCGAGGATATTTTTCAGCCTTTCTGTAATAACCTTCGTGAAGAGCTTGTAGACCGCTGAAAGTAGACTAATGGGTCGGTAGTTCTTGATATCGCTTTTGTCGCCTTTTTTGTGTATTAAAATGATAGTTGCGTTATTCCATCCTTCTGGTATAGCTTGGTTCTGGATGCATTTGCTGAAAAGCCTAGCTAAGATATTAATTAGGGGGGGGCCGCCACATTTTAGTAAGTCAATGGGAATATTATCTTCCCCTGGGGTTTTACCGTTCTTTGCAGTTTTTAGCGCGGCCTCTACTTCGCTAGGCAATACTGCAGGAACCCTTTGGCCGTGTGTCGATTCCAGAGCGGGGAATTGGCCGTTGTCGTTCTCGTATAGTTTTGCATAGAACGTGTAAACTCTGTCTATGATTTCTTCTCTATTCCTAATTATTACTCCGCTTTCTGATCTGATTGCGATCATTTGGTTTTTGCCTAAGAAAAGATCCTGTTTGCACTTTTTCAGGCTACGGTTATTCTTAATGGTATTTTCTATTAGCTTGCTGTTAAAATCCCTGACATCCCTGACTATTCTCTTTTTAATTTCCTTATTTACTAGATTGTATTCTTGCTTATTATTATCCCTATCTAAATTCCTTTTATGCTTAATTAGGTTTTTTGTTTCCGCTGAAATTTTGCTTAATTTAATCTGTTTCCTGAATCCACCTAATTTCTTACCTGTTGAGGTTAGAACCGAACTAATTACAGTGTTCAATTCCTCGATGTCTGCTTCTGGGTTTAATTTCCCGTATCGATTTCCAAGTTCGAGTTCGAATTCCTTTTTCCTAGACCTTAGTTGAG
Source organism: Arctopsyche grandis (assembly GCF_051622035.1). NCBI lineage: Eukaryota > Metazoa > Arthropoda > Insecta > Trichoptera > Hydropsychidae > Arctopsyche > Arctopsyche grandis. Next base: position 15,483,893 of record NC_135357.1, read on the forward strand.
CGAAATCTGGAGAGTTACTGCATCCTTTTATTAATTTCCTACGTTCGCAATTTATATTAATGGCCATCTTGGCACGGACTAATCTGTGATCGCTACCTATATCTACTTTACTTAAAACACTAACGTCTTTAACGGAGTGCAGGGCATTTGTTAGGATGAAATCGATCTCGTTTCTGTCTCCTTTAGGACTCTCCCAAGTCCACTTATTGTTGGTGTTTTTCCTGAAAAATTAATTAGTGATAAAGAGCCTGTTGTGTTCTGCGAATTCTATGAGGCGATCGCCTCTGTCGTTTCTTTGGCCGGTACCAAAATTGCCTACTGCTCTTTCTGTATTTGCCTTTTGTCCTATTTTTGCGTTAAAGTCGCCCATGATTATTTTAAAGTGGTGACGGCTATTATCGTATGCGTCCTGTATTTTTTCGTAGAAGTCTTCTATTTCCTCGTCTGGGTGGCTAGATGTGGGGGCGTACACTTGGAAGATTTGACAAGTGTACCTGCTCGAGATTCTTAATACTATATAGCATATACGTTCCGATATGTCGCTTATTTCTATAATATTTCTTTCTATTCTCTTATTGATAAGAAACCCTACTCCTCCTATTCTACCATTTGGTAGCCCTCTCCAGTAGAGACAGTTACCACTTTTTAGGATTATTTGGTTTTGCTGTTTTCGTCTTACTTCACTAAGTCCTACTATATCCCATTTGATATTTTCTAATTCATTCTCTAATGCAAGCACACTTCCTTCACTCGATAACGTTCTTACATTGTACGTGGCTAAATACAGGTTTCTATTAGCTAAGCTATCATCCATCGTCACTCTTACCTTGTTGGAGGTTTGGATATTATTTTTCTCGCATTTATCCAAGATGTGTTGAGAAAAAGGCGGTACTTGAGAGAGATTTCCATTCAAGGAGTGAGTTCTTACCGCCATAGACTCTTCTCTGTGGTCAGCTTTGACAGATAGTCATCCTAGGTATCACTTGGATAACTTATGAGTTATTACATGCCATTTAACAGGGTTACTTTGTAAGTGAAAGTAGTTAGTTATGATAATAATAGATTAGCAATTGTTATACTACTTTTTTATAGATCTTTATCGTGAGACGCCTCTTTGGAGACAACGGATTTATATATGTGAGTGCGGTTTGCAATTTAATATTTTAATAATAACTTTAGTAAAGAATATAAAATTACACGAATTACTTTAATATAATTTAAATATGAAAAAGAACTGATAGACAGTTGGGAAACACCGTTTCTGTTTGCTATTATTCTATTAAGTAAAGTTCGTTAAAGATTTTTGGCTGGAAGCAATTATGTGGAAGATTTATTGCTTCTGTGGGACCGACTGAAGGACCCTTTTTTTGTATTCAGGTAAGGAGATGTATCTCGTTCGTATATTCTTTTGCTCAGATTTGACACAAAAATTAGCACAAAATTTTTCGAAATAACTGATATAAAACCGCTTTTTACGACCGATTTGCTGTTTATTTTTACACTTAAATTATACTAGGATGCAATTAGTAAAATAAGTGATAAGATGGTTAAGTTTTTAGATTAAATTTCGTGCAATAGCCGGGTTTAAGCGAGTAATAACGGGAAGAACGCAGAAGCACGTCTTCCCCGCATGACACGAAAGACCGAACTCGTCATATATATATATATATATATATATATATATATATATATATATATATATATATATATATATATATATATATATATATATATATATATGTATATATATATATATATATATATATATATATATATATATATACATATATATATATACATATATATATATATATATATATATATATATACATATATATATATATATATATATATATATATATATATATATATATATATATATATATATATATTTTAACCAGTTGTAATGTATTTATTTTATCTGGCGTTTTAGATAATTCACATTCGAATACAAATTAACTCGTACATATGTACATGTTTCTAAAAACAAAGATACAGTTTCACTGGTGCTCACCAGTAATCATACATATGTACATATGTATATTAGCGTTAACAGTTCAGTTTTTTTTACCAAATTCTTTAGAATTCAACAATGTGTTAATATTACTTACTTTTTTGAATAGTGGAAGAGAGTTTCATATTATGATAACCTTGAGAATGTGTTCAAAACAAAAATGTAATCCTTATTACTATGTTATCAAGTGACTCTTTCACGAAAAGCAGTATTCTGAATAAAATACATCAAACCAGATAGAAAAGGAATACAAAGAAGAACTGAATACATATTGACTGATTCTGACTAGCCAGATTGTAAATCCATTGTGTCATAAAAAATAACTACGTCGCAGATCTTTTGCAGATCTGCCTAGACACGCGCTCACTTTTTATTAAAAAAGCTATACATATGTATGTAGGTATATCAAAAACTGTAGCTCAAAATAAACTGAATAAATTACTTTGGATGCATACCCCTTTTTAATGTCAATTTGAAATGAAAAACCTATAATTTGAAATTAAAAACCTATATAAGGGTTCATATATTATGAGATTTTAATCCAAGGCCATGGATCTGAAGTGGTAGATTACTTCCACACAGAACTGAGTTTGCAATGCATTTGGCAAAGAAAAGACTATACGATTGATATATAATATATTTAGTCATTTTCTTGTTCAGTGGGGAAAAGTATATGAGAAAACTTAAGTCGCAATGATATTATAAAAAAAGGTCAAAATTTGTTTATCGGTGTAGCAATTGACAAAATAAAGATACAAGTTTAATGTAATAACTGAAGACTTTGAAGCAGAAAATGTTTGCAGTTTCTTATACATACATAGTTGAATAGTTCAACTTAAATAATTTAATTAAATCATGCTTTAAATTCGATATTCAATCGAGATATAGGTACATATCTATGTATGTACAAATAAAATATATACATAGATATGTAATATGTAACTTTGCTCATGTTTAAAACAAATTATAAATACAGTATTTTACACAATAAATATCAATAAGATCAATATAATTTAAAAGGTCAAAATAAAATAATGAAATATTAAAAAAAATACTACTTTCGGTTTACGAATTCTGACCAAAACCTTATCAGCTCTAAGTTAAGCTTATAAGCTCTAAGTTAGAATACAAATATAAATTTTGAGCTTGATACCTTCAGGGGTGTGGACAGAGTAGTGGGCACAATATTTTTGACCTTTCTAAGAGGAAAAAATCCCACTTGCGGTTTATTAAATTTAATGATTTATTTTTATTTTCATCACATTGATACAAGAATTATACTTGAATTTTTTCGTGACGAGAACACGTGTTCAAGGGGTCGAAAAAAACAGTGGAAGAAAAATCGAACAAGAGTAAACTGCCACTTCCGGTTAATGGATGCTTACCAAATTTTATAAATAACTTAGTATTAAGTTTAAAATTCTAGATATGAAATTTCAGTTGAATAAACTAAACGGTTTCTGAGAAAAACACAAAAAACCTCGATTCTTTAGAGTAAAAGTACTATTTCCGGTACAGATAAAAATATTTAAAAAATATAAATTTATAAAGATTATTATTTGTAGTACATGTCAAAAAATTTCAGTCCGATTCAGTAAGCGGTTTGGGAGATAATTGAATTCAAAAACTCAAAAAAAAAAAAATGACACCTATAAGGGGAGGTACCGTAACTGATACTAAGTTTCAGTTTGATAGGACTAACGATGTTAAAAAAACCCAAAATACACAGACACACAAACACAGTGAGTCCACGCCACTGAAACACACACACATTTTTTCTAGATCATAAAAACGTGATCAGTAATCGATTCTGAGTTCGAATCAGTTAAAATCTGGAGTTCAAATTTTCGCATGATCACAAAACTTCATCTTTTGTTACTACGTACATAGATAAAGTAAAAATAAATCGAATGTGTTGTTTACGAACCAACGACCCAATGTTACAAAAATGCATATACATATACGCAAAGTCTCTTTCGAAATTATAGATGTACAGATATATGTATGTGGGTATACATATACATATGTATATTTAATCCGGATGTGAAAGTGGATTCGAGTGCGTTCAATTCATACGAAACTCATATATACATACGAGAATATAGCCACCGGTAAATTTCGAAATTTACTAGAAGCAATAGTACAGCACAGCTTTAGTCCTCAAGATAAAGCTTTCACACGTAAACCTCAAGCGCTGCTAAATTACGATGGCTTATCCGAAGGCGTTAGAAACCCGACGCTTAAAACGAAGCGTCTCGTTACGACAAACCGAGTTACGACACTGCGACGAACACAAGAAGTAGTACAATCTTTATGTAACAACACTAAAATATGCATTATTACCCACAACATACAGGAGGTCTTACATGAAAACTCATGTGAACCATTATTACATAGTATAAAATATGAGATGAGTAAAACAAAAATTGCTGAATTGACCCGTATGTACATATATAAATATATGGTCACGCGCTTTCAAAATTTTAGTCGAGTGTTTGAACATTTGCTGCATAATTTATAGATATTGGATTTGGAACAAAAACGCTATCATCCGGCAAAATCTGGCTGATCGTACCTTACACTCGACCATAAATTCCGCCATTGTTCGACGGGTATAATCGAGTGTGTGAGAAACGGATTATGCCATACGTTTTCATTCACAAGCGTATGTTAATATTGTATACGTACGAAATGTAAATAAAATTGAATCAGCAAATATAATATATACTCGCATTCGTTAAATTAATATTGATTTTTTTTTTAGAAAATTATAAATATATGCATTTGAACACACTGTTTTTTAAGGTTTATATAAGTGATTCGAATCCAAGACACATGCCCGTCAAACTTTTCAAATTAACCGTGAGCGAGGCGTCGAAGTATTGAAAACGTTAGCGTTTTAATAAGTTTTTCAATTAAAAGGCCTTCTCCTCGCTCAATAGCACTCCCCATCTACCAAAATAACCCACCCCATCTACTGGCTGTGAGTTTTTCTTTCAGGAAATGACATGTTTTTGTTGTGCGCGAAATGCGCCAGCGAAAGCAATTTCGCATCGATTCAAAACCAGGTTTGAAACATACTGTGACTACTCCAAGCACCTCAAACAATATCTGTTATTTATTATAAAATTATTATTACAAAATTTTATTATAAAATTATTATTAGTATACATTTGAAAAGCTTACATTCAAAAATGAAAATAGACGAGAGAGATTATACGTTCATATTTATATACATACATATGTACATAGTTATGTACGCATTTGATGTTAGGCAGACTGAGAACAACTGGATTGGAATGATTTTCGAGTCGGCACTTTTGGGACTCTTGAGTACGTGTAGTTGGAGCAAGGCACGTGATTCGATAGTTGCACACGGCTATCGAAGCGCGATGATGGGTTGTTGGCACGTGTGCTAATTTGCAACGAAAGAGTTAACTCCCAACTGTTCAATGACTCAAATTGAACTGAAAATGTATTATGTTTAAAAAGTGGAAAGGTTGACGTTTTTTATTCATCGCCTATAACGATTACATATATGTATATACGAAACGTGATTTCATTTATAGATGTTAATAGTTTCTTGTTGATAAACGAGAGTAATTTGTTTTAGAATGTCGGATTTGGTAGTTTCAGAAGGCTTGATTGCGAACAACAGAAGCAACGACGAAAATTTATGCATTTCCCGGTACAATACGTGTCTGACAGTTCTGGCTGGTGCAATTTACACAGAGAACCAGTAAAGAAACCTCAAGCGAACACGTTCAAATGTGCAGTAAATATCAAAATTTTAGTCATTACCAATTTTTCGGAGAAAATACATGCAAGTTTATAAACATCGTATATAATTACATTACATTCTCTAGATTGTGGTACATCCCCTATATTGTATAATTTTCTTATCAATAATAATCAATTACTTAGAAAGACCTTGGCGTTTTATTTGATAGTTTTCATATTGATTTAATAATAAGTAAGGCATATAGGGATTTGGGTTTCATTTTTAGACTATCCAACCCCTTTAAATCCATTAGTACTATTGCTTTGCTTTTCAATTAATCTGTAAGAAGTTATCTGTAATTCGCTAGTACCGTTTGGATTAATTTCATTATCTCACATTAATCTCTGTTCTACCAACTATTCCCGTCATTCCTTTTTATATACATAGATCTTGCTCTTTTTTTGACAATATTTTTTCACCTCATATTGATCCTATATGTTGTTCCCTTTCTTGCTTTTAATTTTTATTGCAAAATCATTTTTCGTAGTATCAAATATGTACAAATGTGACATTATTCAATGCTTTTCTTCTTTTTTTTGTTTCGTCGTTGTTATTAATTTTTAGAAACTTTGTTGGTGGCAATTTTATATACGTTGTAGTGCTGTTTGTTAATTGTTTTTAAAAATAAATAATAAAATAATATTTTACTTTATTTAAAAGTTTTGGACCATTGTAGCATTACAGGAAGAAAGTAATGCGCCACAATGGCCTTGATAATAAAACAAGAGAGGGAGAAAAACAAAAAATAAATAGAACAAAAAGCAAAAGCAAAAATAAGATAAACGAGTTCGAATTTTCGCATGATCACAAAACTTCATCTATTGTTACTACGTACATAGATAAAGTAAAAATAAAAATTACAAAAAAAGAAAAGATAAAAAACAACATTTAAAAACAACCATAAAAACTCAAGTAAAAAAAATAAATGTATATAAAAAACTTTAGTAAAAAAACTTGGTATGTATGTGATGATCTAAAAGCGGCCCATACCTCTTAGTAATATATTTAATTACATTAGTTTAAGCCGGGATCATAATTTTGATTGAAACCCCAATCATTGAAATCTTTTTGATTGAAACCCCAATCATTGAAATCATTTTGATTGATATTTTAATCCCACACATTTGTACATTTGTTGTTGAAATATTGATTAAATTGCCTTTTTATTTTAATAATTTTATTATTTGTTTATATACACTTATTTTACTTGAGTTTTTTTTAATATAGTTTTTTTACTTAAGTTTTTTATATAATTTATTTTTTTTACTTGAGTTTTTTATATATCTTAATATTATATACATAAGAGGTAAGTAATTAAAAAACCTTTTTTTACCAAGGGTTTTTTTATTTTCTACTTTTTAGTGTTACAGAAATTACTATAATACTGAATTATAATTATTTACAAATTAATTTAATTATTATTTATAATTATTTGCATTGTTGAGTAATATCGCATTTAAATGACTTTAAAGGCACTTTAAAATCTCAATTTGTAGTATTTCTATAAATCATAGTTATCAAGTCCAGTTGCAAAGATGTTTGAATCTTAAAATTGTATATATGCATCTACGGAACGAGAGTTATGTATACTCATTTATGTATTATGTATACTCATTTATTCCGGACGGAATTATGTATATGGAATTATGTATACTCATTTATGCCGGGAATCTTACAGTTTAGAATAGTTTATTAATACTAAGATTGCTTTAATGATAAAATTGAAGTTGTAATCATATTAACAATGAAATTGTAATGTAATCCATACAGTTAAGAATAGTTTATCAATGTATGATTGTCCATAAATGAGTTTATGTATTTTCAGAAATGAACTTTTCAATCATCAGATAAATTAAATCAGCTGATACCTAAAAATAATTGTATGTGATGTATGTATGTAAGCTTATTATAAAAAACTAAATGTATGTAAGCTTATTGTAAATCATATTAACGATTAGATACAATATAACTTCTAATTGAATACTTACATATCTCGCAGATTAAACTCCGTGAAGAGATATATTTTTAGCCGTGAAATGTCAGATTTGACATATTTGGCCATAAAAAAATATATATCGTGTATTACATTACATGAAGCTAGACGCCAAATTTGAAATTTATATATACATATGAGAGTTAAAACTATAAATATTTAAATATTAGAGATAACGAGAACCTATAGAGCAAATTTTATAAAATATAGAGTGAATTACAGGCGTTTAAACAATTAAAATCTGTAGTGGGCATATCAAGGCGAAAAGGTTAGAAGACAGTATAACGCGGTTGACGTCGGCGTTGTAGACGTCAGGCAACTCAATGAGCTCGAAATTTGAAACCCGTTGTATACGATATTTTATCTCCAACGTAATGGCAGACATTACATTACATTATATAGATACATTAACGTATATTGATGACCAAAATGAGCAATATGGCAAAGTATGAAAACGATCGGATAAGAGATATAAAAAATGACCACTAACACGATAGCTATGTGAAACTTAAAGGAGGTAAAAACAGTAAATTAATAAAATAGCGGATAAATGAAAATTTAATAACTAGTAAAAATACAAAGAAGGGAATGTCTTGCAACTGCAGCCTGTTCCGATAAATAAGAACAAGCTACAAATACAAAATATTTTAATTCGTCATTCATACATATGTATATACTAGTGAATAGCCCGATGAAATATCATCGCATGGGTATAAAATAATTATAAATAATATACCCGTATAAAACTAAAAAAAAAATCCGGAACCGGAACCGTTATTTTCGTAGACTCTCATAGATAGTTTTCAATTCTTTTTTTGTAATAATTTTCAATTCTTAAAGTTAACGTTAACAAAATGTAATATTTTCCGATTATACACAAACGGTCATTGACCTCGTAACGTTGAATATTATTATTACGCACTAGTGTTGGGTCCGTTGATTTCAACGGGTGGTCTCGAAATGGAATTGAAACTCGAATAAAAATAAAGTTAAAGATATTGAATCGACTGGTTTCGGAAAGAAATTGATGCACGAATTACGAAGTGATTACGAATTACGAATTACGTTTTGTGCATCGCCGACGCCCCGATGCCTTTGCCCCCAGCGCCCCCGATGCCTCCGGCGCCCCGGGGCCTTCGCCCCCGGCGCTTCCGTCGCTCCGGGGCCTTTGGCCCCAGCGCCGCCGACGCCTTCGGCGTCCGCGGCGCACCCAGCGCCCCCTATGCCTTTGGCACCCCGGGGACTTCGCCCCCAGCACCGCCGACGACTTTGGTGCCCCCAGCGCCCCCGATGCCTTCGGCCTCAGTGCCGCCGACGCCTCCGGCGCCCCCAACGCCTTCGGCACCCCGGGGGCGCTGGGCTGGGCTTATATATAATATATATATATATATATATATATATATATATATATATATATATATATATATATGTATGTATATAATAGATTTAATATTATCTAATGTGATCATTTTTTAACAAATATGACATACTATAAAATAGATAACTGCATTCGATGTACTTTGCGAGAATGTACAAACAAGTGTAGTTTACGATAAGTTTCAGTTTTAATGCAACCACCTTGTGTGAGCTTAAGTCTAGGGTAATAATATGCAAAGTTTGATATTTTTATTGCGTTGTATAAAAATTATTATGGAGCGTTTCGTATAAACATGAACAGTTTTGAACGTGTTTTATATGATCAAAAATAAACTTTACGAAAATTTTAAAAGCAGCCGTTCTCAAGAATTATACATGTATGCACATATGTATGTACATATGTATGCATGTACATAAACAGAAGCACACGCTATCAAAAAATGAAATCGTAACACGCAAACTGGTAGTGTAGCTCAATCTTCGACCTCAAACTGATTTAAACAGGCTTATCTTTGACCATTGTACTAGTTTATACAGATGCACACACCAGATAACTTGAATTCACAACCCATGCAACATGAAAGTCTTCGAAATACTCACACGCATCGAAAACAAAATAACCACAATGATATCAAATACGTTTACCGATCTCATATAGAAAGTTAAAATAATAACCTATTGATATCAATGAGTAAAGCGTAAATGCTTAGTACATATGTAGGCATAAGTATATATTATTTAATAATAATAAGTATATATTTATTATGTAGGCCATTGTGGCGCATTAGGTTCTCCCTGTAATGCCACAATGGTCAAAAAAACGTTAAATAAATAAATTATATATGCAAGTTATTATTAAATAACTGTTGACGTAAATTACCTAATTACACCCACGCTCGACGTCTGAATAAACATTTAATACGCGGGGTTAGGATTAACCATGCGCACGGTCGATTTGGGATTTGGGATCCCGTAATTATATGGATGATAACCCTTTTAAACAATCCTCAAACTCCGTATTACCAACTTCAATGTGTCAAATTTATGTTTAATACTAAATAGGCATCTAGTAAGTGATTACGCACAGTGCGGAGACACGTATGCTCGCATTAAAATCAATATCACAAACAAATATACATACATATTTATGTACATATACATATAAAGTGTAACATATTTTTAAAACACGGTAATAATTTATGGATGTTAGCGGGCCAAAACAATAGGCGGGATGAAATTCAAATGAATTGAACACATATGAAACGTTTCGTTTGAAAGCACGAAAAAAAAGCTATTACAATCACAATAAATCTTTAGCTTACGAGCCGTGCCGCACAAAGGGTCAAAAACGCCACATTTTCGAATTTCGCTAAGCGTGAAAAGGTTGAGATAGCACCGACGCTTCGGAGGAAGAATATTTATTTTGCACATCGCAAAAAATAGTAGGTATTTAGAGACTTTAATAAATTTAAATTTGAACAAAAAATAAGATAATAAATTATCGTATCAGAAAACGTATCGCGTTTGTTAAAGTGTAAATATGTATTTATACTGTAATTAAAAAGCTAAAATTATGTATTTTCAAGCGAACAATTAATCTCCCACACTTCTAAAGGGTATAATATTTAAAACTATAAAAAAAATAGTTATATTCTCTTTTTTTAATTTTACTTATTATACGATTCTAATTTAAAAATTCACACAACCGAATATTATTACATAATAGTAAAATTTAAAGAAGTATACATACATTATACATATTATTAGCTTATGATTTTGTATGGTTTATATTAGCTAATGGAAGCAGTTTTTTTGGGAAATGAACATATGTATGAATGTATGAACTGCATAATGGAAATACGTCGAAATTACTGTTCAGTTTAAAAGTGAGATAAGGATGTCTCTCATTTTGAAAGTTCTACATTTTAAAAAATAAAAAAATAACAATAAAAAGTTTTTAAAGATGAAAGAAAGGAAGGAGGCGGGTGAGAATACAGTACCAGAGAGAGAGATAGAGGAAATTGGCTTTTATTTCTGAAGTTGTTGCCTTACGTTCTCCTGGTGATAATCCTTCGGGTGCTTGCTTGCATAACCCGTCAACTTTCGAGTTTACAACTTAAATCTTAGGCCTCCTGCGTGTCCCATCGTTTACTTTTTCCCTCACTTTCTCTTCTTTTTCTTTTTGTTTTAGTGTCGCAGTACGCACGACTACCTTCCTGGCGACAGATAAGCGCGTCGCTCTTTACAGGAAAGATTTCCCGTTTCAGCGCTGAAATTTTAATGCTGACGACGACAATGTAAAAGTTTTCTTTTGGGCGAGCTTTATTTATTATTCGATGCGAAAAGTTTCAGCGGCACCGAAAAGAGAGATCGATCATGCGATACGAACGCCGTAAAATGAATGTGCAGGCTGCGAAAAGGTTAATGCTTATACTTTTCCCTCAAAAATACTTAAAATTAATGAGCCTACACCGTATTCTTAGATTTTTAGTAGCCAACGTAATACATACATATATCATTGATAATAAGGTGTGTGTGTACTCGGCTTCGAGTACCGGCTCACACATAAAGAGAGGTGTCGAAGAAACTATTTACTTTGTGTAATTAAGGAGGCAGAATGGGTCGAAGGCGTGAAGGGTCCGTGCCTCAATGGATAAGGGTGGGCCCTTCAAACAAACATCCCTACCCATTCAACCCTCACCCACTTCCAACCCCCCCCCCCCACCCATCTCTGGTGTACCTTTGTTTTGGGGCGCTCTGATTCAGATTAGGCGAGTTCGTTACGGACCATTACGGTCAGAGAGGACTCTTAATATCGACACATTTGTTTTCCAGTAGTGTAATTACATACATATATAAAACAATATATTATATGTTTGTTTTATGAGATAATACTAAACAAAAATACTATATTGAACAAGTAAGTTACATACATACAGAATACTACAGATGATTTGCGCTATAAAAGCCAAATTTACACACATTTCAGTTAAAGGTCTTTCGACCCTCATCACGACCATCTCGGCATCGATAATTCCGTATCCGAAGCTACTTGTACATAAAGGCTTCCCCTTTATTCTGAGTTAAAAATGCAGGTATTCAAATCAAATCCAGTCCGGATTGAATGAAGATTGGCAGACGGCTGACCCCGATAAAACTAGATAGAAACCCGTAGGCTGCCAAGTTAAACTAATTTCGATATCTGTGAACATAGCCTCGTCAGACACGATCGGTATTGCGGAACCCTTTCAGGAATCTATTTGACGATTTCGGAAATGGCTGTCATTGTTGCGTCAAATTCGCACAGCGTTGTGTATCGGTTTCTGAATATAGGCGGGCGGGCACGAGCACGAATAACGAGTCAGCGTTTATCAATCGATACTTAAATTATATAATTAAACCTCAAAGCTACACATGGTGACAAAAACAAATACGTTATAAAATGTATGCAATACCTAGTGGTTGGACCCGGCTAATCTAATAGTAAACATTTATTTGCTTTTGTATTAAATTTATTTGAATCAATATTATACGACAGTCAATCAAAAACGAATTAAGGTCTATTCATAGCACAGCACGTACCCGCACTTAACCAGCAGTACGAAAAGTATTCTTTGGTACATTTTATATGAACACATTCATATCTAGTATGGCTTAGACGCAGCAAGTAACAGCAGTAGCCCGCAAAATCTATTCATACTATACAGAAGTACATGTCACTGTGACGTATCAAGAAAAACTGGCTTTCTTTGGCCACTGTGGAAATATTTACGCACAACGTGACGTCATAGAAGCGAATACACGCGTACCAAGTGCGTATGCGCATATGAATATTTTCGGAAACGTCATATTGTGACAATATTGATTCGACGATACGACGCAAGCAATATTGCGCCGTATCGCCGCGTTCTTTAATGTATATGTAAGCCGATTTTACCATGCACTTGGTCCAAATTTGTTTGAACATGCGTTGTTGTATAGTATGAATAGAAACTGTAATTTACGTGAGCTGTTGTGCTGTAGCCTTGAACTTCTGGATAGTATGAATATACTGTTTCACACACAATTAACGGACTTTGTTTTATACATATGTATAAAGAAAAGAGCTATAAAATAACTCCATGCTATTTTTACATACCTCTTATTACTTCGCCTTACGATTACTTATCAAGGAAACATTTTTCCTCTTATCTGATAGTTTTCATACTTTACCATATTGCTCATTTTGGTCATCAATATAAGTAAATGTATCATCCACCATTGCGATGGTGAAAAAATATCGTATTAGACTCGTTTGAAAATTCTCCCACGAAGATCTGCCTGACGTTAATCGCCCGAAATGTTCGGTCGCATTGTTTGCCTACTGCGATCGCGTTGGCGTCTTCTTGCTGCTCGCCGTCTTCTATCTTTGTCAGATTTTAATTGCATCTGTGATTTATTCATATGTAAATGTTAATACATTGAATTAAAAATATTTTTCAATCATTTATTATTAAAGTGTGGCGAATAAGAAAAGTAAGAAATTATTATCGCAAATAAAATACATCTAGCGCAATTTGCCTATTGACCTGATTAAGGGAGAATTATTATGTAAGCCGATTTCAAACAATCAGCTTTAAGATTAATTTTAAACCGTAAAACGAAATAAGGACAGAGCAAAACAACCACTAAAGCTCCGGATTTTAAGAATTATTTCTATTTTGTCGGGTAGAGGATTTGCCCGAACGAAAAACGTTAAGATAACGGAAATGCCGGAGGGGTAGGGAGTCACCCTCTTTCCCAGTCACGCGCGTGTGTAGTCTCAGTCTCGAAGGTTATTTACTTAAGTAAAAATAATTATATACGGCGCACGACGTGAGAGTGGGTGAGAGGGAGGGTGAGGAATTTCTCGCAGAGACGCGCATATGAAAAATAAATTTGTTTAGCGGCTTAGAAGCAATTTAATTATAGGCGCACTTAAGCAAGCAAATATTATGATACAGCAAAACATGTTTCAAGATTACCAGAGGAATTTCGAAGAAAGGCGTGAATGATTAAGTATATATTGTTTGGGAAAAGAGTAAGGCGAACATGCGAATAATCATGATTTAAATTAATTTTAAGCAGACAATTTAGATATAAATCTAATGAGACAGGACAAACATGCAACGGTAGCCGAAAATCGAAAAGCCGATAGAGAGGGGACGAAGTTTGATAAAAGCAGAGTGGTGTTTGTTATGTAGGGGTTGGGTAACTTGAGGGGTGTCGGAAAATAGTTTTCAGCGAGCGCCAATAACGATATTATTACAATTTTCCGAGTGCACAAACGGCGCAAACGTGCAACGAACCGTGTCGAGTCCGCTTCTAACACGATGTCGGGGCAATACGTAGATTCAATTACGGCACAAAATCGGCCGAAATAAAAGCAAAATACTGATAACAGATAATTAATAAAAAATATTTACATACATATATACATATATGCACAAATGTAAATGTAATTAAATCTATTCGCAGAATTTAAATCGTTTTATTACTATGAATATTCGTGATTGCACAAAGATACGATACACTAAGACTTATCTATTGAATTGATTATTCTATGCGTTTTTGATTATAAAATAAAATATTTTGAATTCAGGTAAGACTATCTACCCAGATATGTCGGTCACCACTCACCCTTTCGTGTCATTAAGTTTAAATGGGTCAAAAAAGGAAGAAAAACCGGGATAAAATTCGCTTACATAGACCACAGTCCGCCGTAAACATTCGCCGAGGCGAGTTGAAATAACAATTCTATTTCCGCGTTATTAATGCGACATCAGCCTGGTCCATCGACTTTAGTATCTCCATTAGACGGGAGATTTTTACCCGGGAAAAATGCCCCGAGAGAAAGAGATAGGAAGTGCAGAAGCGCGTCGCGCTCGGTCCGCCATCTCGCCGTTATTAGTTTACTTTTCTTCTTAAGCTCTTTTATTATGAGTCTGCTCCTTGCGCGGGATAGTCAACAGGCTGAGAGGTAGGTAGATGGGATAGGACGGGTTGGGAGACACAGGTGGGAGTCGTCTCCCCAGATTGTGCCTCTTATTGGTTACCGTAGAAAATTCCATTACGTACAGAATATTCGCGAGAATCATGCAGCAACAATGCGCCATTCGCCTAAACATACAAGTAATTAAAACTACCTTTTAAATTAGTTAATTTTCGAATTTATATACACACAAGTGATATAATTAACGTGAATAAATTAAATGAGAAAAGCCTAGAGAGTCGTCGACCGTAAAACTTTATCGTCGGATGTAATTAATCTACAATTTATTATAGAGACGGCAAAATTGTTATAAAGCGACGCTTTTCAACGTTCGCAATAACCGTAAAAGATCATACGGTTGAAGTTTGGAAGTTACCCTCATACGTTTATTATCCTATATTAGATATATGTAGCATACAATCGACTACATATCTGATATTGCCATCGACAAAAGAAAATCTGCTTTCCGATGTCGAAAGAAGGAGAAGTAACGGTTGAACTTTCGTCTTATCTAAAGTAAGGAAAATTTCAAAAGTAAAAATATATATCATGTACTTGTGCACTCGCTTATGTTAAGTTTCAAAAGAAATTGGACTGAGATCTATTCAACGCTGAAGATAAATATCTGCTTCAACAGCCATATCACTTTAAAACTCTTTCAATTAAAAAAATAAGTGAAATAAACGATTTCAAAAATATATAGAATGCACTTCATCGGCAAGTTTTATTTATGAGTACATATACATATGTATGTATGTATACTGTATATAAAACAGTAAGTAAAATGGCAATACGTTCACAAGACTTTAAAGTAATCTTCGAAAGCACAAATAGCTGGGAAAGTACAATATACAAGGCTTACACCTTCCTCTCCCCTAGGGAAGCCAACACGACACAATACCGATAATCGAATAAAAAAAGTCTCTGCATATAAGAATACTATCTATGTAGTATTTATTTGTATCGAAAACAAGCAATACACCTAAAACCCGCTAAAAGGGAAAGAGAAACCACGCGAATGTCCAATGTTTATATTAAATTTTAATGAAAAGAAAATGCTAAAAAGTTTCTATTCGCTCTCCCCTTTGTTTTCACAATTGAAAATCGCCGTTCAAAGTCTACGTATTTACCGGTCAACCCATTGCCGACCGCGGAGTATTTACGACTCAAAACGGTCCAATAACAAAAGCAACGCAAAAGAGATAGGGGGAGGCAGACAGAGAAAGCGCGAAATGTCCGTCTGTCCTCCATTGTTGTAGCGGTTGTGAATTGCGGATCGCGAACCATTGTCCTCGGCTCACAATCGGACAAAATTGTCCAATGAATTAATCCTCGACCGCGCTCTCGAGTTGACCATTTATTTTTATTATCCTTTTTAAAAACCTTTTAGCAAATAATCACATTTTTTATTCAACTCACCCTCTAAATATTAAAACATAATACGTAATTTTTACGTGATTTGAGATCAATCGTGTGTGTAATGAAATACACGTAAATACTAAGGCTTCCGAACCGGGACAGAAATTACCGAGAATTTACAGAATTTTTGATTTCCCGTGTCCCGGTAATCTTATCTAAAATCCCGGGAAATATATTTCAAACTAAACGTTCTTTAAATATTTTATTAAAGGCGAATGTACATCCCACGATGATACTAAGGTATTATAAAACGAGTGTATCCTTCTTGTATTGATGACTCCAAATGGAACTCTTTTAGATTTTGATGAAGGTGAGACAATTGTGTGTTTTACGACGAATGAAGAGTTAAATAAGGAGTTATCAAAGATAAATCTACAAAATTATGTAAAGAATAATAGCCTCGAAAATATACATACATTTTGAAAGGAGAAAAAGTGGCTAATTTCATTTACAAAAAAAAACGTTTTCGTTTTTTTTAATTCCATAAACGGACTTCTACAGAAACTGAACGAGTTTTTCCAATGCTGGAAATTTTTGTACCAAGTTTAGAAAGAGGCTTTCGGATTTCCATTTCAATTTTTTATTTATTTATAACTAAATGAATTTAAGAAGCATTTTCAAGTAATTTACTTTTATAACTACATTTTCCCAGTTAATAGATATATTTTTTACCTTTTTTTATTTTGAAGAACAATAAATAAATTTTATAAGGTAGTAAAAAAATTTTTATTGAAAATAAAATTACATCATATGTCCCGGTATCCCGGGAATCCAGGGAACTATTCCGAGCTTCGACCCGTGTCCCGGGAATTAAAAAAGTCCGGGAAATCAGAAACACTAGTAAGTACGTGAATGGATTTTATTATTTGAGTGTTGCCTATTGCCAGTTCAAACCAAAGACGTTAATCTCACATGCCAGGAAAGACATCGTGAAATAATTTATTTTGAGATAATGCAATGTGAAAATGGAGGTTGAAATGGAAATATAACAAAAGAAAATGCAAGGGGAGTTGAAGAAAGTAATTCTGAACTAGTGAAGGATTCTCAAAACTTCACTAATTAAATGATTACGAGTGAAATGTTTGTATAATACCGATTTTTGTTTAATTAGTATGACATACACACAAATATTACAAACTTGTTAGTAAATAATTAAAAATCATATATTTATTACGAAAAATCTGCAAAACTGGCTATACGATCATACATTTTACAATTTTCTTATATAATATTTACTCGATCGTGTATATACATACAGTCAACTGAATGTGTCTTCGAAACGTGCGGGGTTGTAAATTTCGCTGTAAAAACTTCATGAAATGTGATAATGTATGGGATTTCGTGTGGGTAGCAGCAAGCAGGATGCGAACGAAACGAGGAGGACCCAAACACCTGGGCCACGTTCTAAGATAAAGAACACATAAATACATAATGACCCGGTAGCTTAAAACTCGCCTGGGACAACGTTGTGCTCTCTAAGTTACAACAGTTCAATCCCCCCCCCCCTCCTCTCCCTTCCAACCAACCCCCATCTAATATTTGAATAAACATGACTAACAAAAATAGCTTAATATTCAAAGTGATCTCAAATTGCGTTTGAAGTTGTTCCTTTATGTCGGTTTAACAATATAACCACTAGAAAATAAATTAGGAAATTTTGAAAAAAAAAACCAGTTATAGTGGCGTATGAGTGAATACTCCAAATAAAATGTAGTCGAATCCGTAAGCCGTTTCATCCTGGCGGATCTCAAGGGCGAAAGGGACAGATCCCTTTCATAAATATTGTAGAGCTTTGTGAATATTTACAGCGAGGTCAGTCAGTATACTGATTGAGGCCACAACGGAGAACAATAAATTACTCTTGTTAAGGAAAATATACAGCAGGAAAATACGAATTAAATATTCACATTATTTGATCTTTTAAGATGATCATTATTAAGACGAGATTAACTGACATAGAGTTCAAAAACCTTACAAAAACGCACACTCACATACATACCTATTTCTTGATTCTAAACGTTTCATTGTACATACAATCAACGAGACATTGTGTATTTGATGTGGTAGGTAACTTTTATTCGTAATCTTAAGGATTTTACAGTAACAACAAATGAAAATGTACATACGTTTTTAAGTTTGTTTCGTACAAAAGATTCACCAAAGTCGGGATGTCAAAAAAGTATAATACATAACTAGTCTTGTGGTCATATTTGGTAAATTTTATATACATAAATGTGTGTACAAAATGGCCTTTTAATAATCTATATATTTAATTTGAAAAAAAATATAGATAAGTATGTATATTGAACGTAATATATGTACAGCATATCGAAAGGTGGGCGTTATTTTAATTTAAAAGCGTACGCGAACAAACATCAACGCGGGAGGTATGCAATAACTTGATTAAGGCACCCGTTTGTGTAGATTGTAACACATTTCATAATTGTACATCTTCCCAGACGCTAGGGTGGAAGATAATGTCTGCGTCGTGCGGGAGGTGGGATACGTCCATATTACGGCAGCGAGATGAAATTTCCACGTGCGAAAATTTCAATCATCCCCAGCGGAGAAGAAAACTCGCGCGTGTCGACGGGGCGAAGGGTCGGGGGTCGGCCGGGCTCGGCACCTGCAGACCCAGATGGCAGCCGGTCCATTTGCATATATGCAAATGTGACTATGGGGCTGCTAAGTGCCGGTCCGGTGGCTACTGTTTACCTACCGCGAAACTGCATCACCACATCAGGGGTACAGAAAATTAGAGACACAGACAAAACGCATTGGATCAACTACTATAATATACGATTAAATTAGAATTAGAATGCAAGGTGTTGATCTACAAGAGAAGGGTGGAGCGGAGATTAAGTTATTTATAATTTTTTTTATGGAAGTTCCTTGACCCCGAGGTTCCAAAACCGTCTACGATTTAAGTAAAATAGTATGCCGAATTTAGTGGCTGAAAAGTAAAAGCTCTGGATTTCTACATATTTTGAATGAATCAGCATTACTCGGTTAGGTAAAAGTTGAAAAAAAATTACAAAGTTTATTAACTAAGTGCGGATAAAGTTACTTTTATAACTAGAATTCTGAGTTGGCTTGGTGGTATTTATGTGGTCCTGATCTTTTCCCTGATTTCTTGTTGAAGGGATGTGAGAGGAGCCTCACGAAGCCACTCAAGTTCATTTTTAACCTTTCTTTGAAAACCTGTTCTTTCCCCGAAATGTGGAAATGTACAAGAGTAACACCAGTCTTTAAAAAAGGTAATAAGTATTTGGTTGAAAATTATAGACCTATCTTTGTTCTTTCTTCACCAACAAAGGTATTCGAAATAATTCTTCATAGATTTATTTTGAATCATTGTAGCCAATATTTGATTGATCAACAGCACGGATTTCGTCCTACTCGATCTGTTGTATCGAATTTATTATGCTTTTCTAAAGTAATTGACAAATCTCTTGATTCTTCAATACAGGTAGACGTTGCTGACCATGGCATTCTTACTCGAAAGATTGCTAATTTTGGGTTATCTGGTAATTTAGTGCGTTTTTTCATAGATTATTTAACAAACAGAAAGCAGTATGTTTCTTGCAGTATTCATCGATCGGATGTATATCAAGCTTAATCTTGTGTACCATAATGGTCCAACCTTGGTCCATTATAGTTTCTTTTGTTTGTTAATGATATTGGTATGTCGATTGATCACTTTTTGCAGATGACTTGAAGATTTTTAGAACGATCAATTGTCATTCTGACTGTGAGGGATTGCAGGATGACTTAGAATTACTATCTGAATGGTCTTTAAATAATAATCTACCATTCAGCTTGACTAAATGCCATGTTATTTCCTTCTCAAGGTCTCTTTCCCTTATTGAGTTCGCTTATATACTGTTAAGGAGTGACTTCAAATTATCGACTCATATTTCAGATATGTGCTGTAGGGCTACCAAAATGCTTGGATTTGTTTTGCGCAATGCTCACTACTTCCAAGATCCAAGTATAATGGTGTTGCTTTATTGTTCGCTTGTCCGGAGCATATTTGAGTTTGGGTCTGTAATTTGGAGTCCCACTGAAATTAAATTCTCTCTCTTGATAGAAATAGTTCAAAAAAAGTTTCTTTGTCTTTATATGAGGAAATATAAATATTACCACTATTTATTTCCCACTGCCTTTTAACAGGGTATACTAGACTTTGACTCACTATTTTCGAGAAGAATTATTGCCATTTCCAAATATTTCTTTGGAGTATTAAATGGAAGAAATGACAACCCTTCGATTTTATTGGAATTTAAATTTTCGTAGAAAATTTTATATAGTAGAAGATATATATGTAGTATGTATGTATGTAAATATATCCTTGTATGTTACATTTATAACAGATTATACAGTAATTACATAAAAAATAATACTTTCTGGTATTTGAGCATTAAAAAAAAGTTGTAATATATATACAATTATTTGTCATTAAACAGAAAATTAAGTGAAGAATAAATGTCAGGAATTCAGGATGTTGATAGTAAGTTCTGTTCGATCCCAGTTAAAAGTTCCAAACTTTCTAGAATGATAACATCTGATATCACAGCATAATTAAATTGAATTATACATGATCAATGAGAGCAGAAGTTCACTCACAAAAATAACAAATTCCCGTGTCGATTTATTAGTTTCGTCGTAAAACGACTACGCAAATGTATATTTATTTATTATTCAGAGCGAGAAAGCCGCTTATGAATTGCAGTCGGTCAAGTAATTAATTCCGGAAGCGATGGGGTGAGGCGTACAATGCCGGATAATTGAGTGTAGCGAAAACAACTTAAAGCGAGAACAAGCTCTTACAAAAGAACGGAATAAAAGCAATAGGGTCCGGGGGAGGAGAGCGGCTAGAGCGAGGTTGAAGAGAAAACAATTTTAATTTCATAATGAATTGAGAAGGGCGGAAATGAAGGAATTAACGGATCACTTTTATATTAATCAGAAGCGTATTCCGGCGTAGGAACGAACGCTGAACAATGTTTCCAGGGCAGAAGTAAATACAAGTAAGATGTATGTACATACGTATATATATATATATATATATTTTTTTTTTTTTATTACAATCAATGTACACTTGTAATTACATATCAGTCCAATGCGACGAGTGTACGAGAGCGGTCAGACAACGTATACAGTACGTTCAATAAACATCGAATACAATAATTAATCAAGTACAGAAATAATAATCATAGAGACATCTATGGATTATTATTTAGATTTTGTGCACAATATATATATATATACATACATATATATATATATATATATATATATATATATATATATATATATATATATATATATATATATATATATATATATATATATATATATATATATATATATATATATATATATATATATATATATATATATATATATATATATATATATATATATATATATATATATATATATATATATATATATCGATTAGTTAATTTTAGACTTGGCTGAATCAAAGTTTCAGAAGTACATATCTGTAGTACGTCTTCGAGGGACAACAAATCGTGCTGTCATGTCCGCATTTATAAATAAGATGAAAGTGGATGGGGAAGGACCCGTTGGTCGGCTGGTCTGGCCACACCCTCCCACCCATCTCTACCTGAGCGATATTAAATTACATGAATAATAAAGACGTCCCTGTGTGCAGAGGTGTACTAGCTACGGGCCGTAAACCGAACCGACCGCCTCCCTATTCCCAGACCTTGGACCACGCGACGGTTTTAGCTTCAATTATGAAAATAATCCGGGAATAATTGATCGAATGCGGCCAAAGATTATCCTAAATTCAAATTATAATAGAGCCGTGTACATGAAAGCAGCCGAGGACTTAAATATCGCGTAGCGTATGATCTGATTACATATGTACAATGTTGCGAATATAATCATTTCAAAGGTATGCATAAATATCGCGTAGCGTATGATCTGATTACATATGTACAATGTTGCGAATATAATCATATAAAGCATATATGTAATATTAATGGGTACGTTTAGCATATGCTTCCATTTAAGAGATTATAGGTATAATTATTATTATGTATACAATATCGGAATATATCTATAGTAATATCGATCAGATTTTTCATATGAACAGGGTCAAAATTCAATGAAAACCGTTATACATACATATGTGCAGTTGTGATTGAAAGTGGCATAAGTCCACTCTCCTTATTTCGAGAAATATCTCGCGAAACATTAAATAAAATTTATAAAAATACTGGTGGCCTGTAAATACGTTTATTCAAATTATTATATCAAAATAAAAGAATTTATAACAATTTGTGGATTAAGTCAAACAGAAAAAATGTTTTTAAACTGAAAATTGAAATTCTTTTATAAAAATAATTATGATTTACATATGTATAATGTAAGTAAATTTGTTTACCATGCACCCTTTTTTTATCTTTCGATTTTTTAAGATTTTTCGATTTTCGATCTTTGCCTTCCGATATTTGCGTTTTCGGGCGTTTCACATTCGGGCCCGTGAGATAGACCCACGAAATTCATACAGAGGATTGACCGTAATGAAATTGTACATGGTTAGGTAGAGGTTTCCGGAAAATTCTGACTTTTTAATTTTTTTAAATTAAATTATCATATAGATTGGAAGATACTTCAATGAAAATAACTCTAACCGGTACAATTTGCATACTAAAAAAAATGAAAACATTTTAAACCTCAACATCAACATACTAAAAGAACAAACTTTACTAAATTTACCATGCATTAAGGAATATTATATCATGAAGTAAACTCTAAACGAACGCTAATTTTTATCTCATAGAAAGCACTCCACATGGATTCGTCCATATTTTAGACGCTACCAAGAGACAATTTCCCTTACGCGATATTAGTTTTGAAAGGCTAGCTACATGGTATTTCCGCGAGATTACCGGGTGTCCCGGGCGTGTGGGGGATATTGCAGCCTCTCTATCTCTATCTCCCTCTCTCACTACGGCGCCCGTTCATTTTATTAAACCGCCCATTACTTTCGGTCCCGGCCGTAAATTTACGGCCAAATCCCCGGGAACCATCGAAAAGTGGAAGGCCGCAATATTCGCGGGATAAGAGGAGGACCACGAGCGAGCGTACTCGGCCAGCGACGAAAATTTGTTACATCAGCAGGTGATAACCGGACGGTAAGAGGAAACGGGGAGGGAGGGTTTTACGATTCAATGGCAAGGAGCGGGGGAAAGACCCAGGTGTGACAGCCCTGATGTAAGTACGCAAAATGTGCAACCCTGACTAAGAGAATTCGAGCCTTTCATAGGACATTCTACAGCGTGTCATTTCGTGTAATGTCTTTCCCGTCTCTTTTACACCTTACATACAGTATATACATACATTCATACATAACGCATTTTTATGGTAACCAACAGGCCTTGAGGTTACAATTAAGGATTTTGGGATGCTGATTATAGTATGAAACTTAAATTTAATATTCTATCAGTTCAATATTATCGTTAATCCGTACTAGTACCAACTATAACACTTGTGAACAGTCAGACGGCAGCGTACAAGGAAAACTTCGTTATCACCAAAAACACTCGAATAATGTAGTTTTAAAGAGTCAAAAAGTAAAAGGCAAAGAAAACACCCACAAGAGAAAAGTTAGGATTTAACGTAAATCTTGAGCGATACGATGGCGATAGTATTACAACATCGGAAAACCAAAAAAAGAGAAAATGTGTTGAATTGACCAAAGGAATTTTTAAATCAGATGAGAACGCATGCAAAAAATTTATGCCACATACCCCCTTATAGTATATATGTACACACACACACACACACACATATATAAATATACATATATAAGCCAGCAGTTTGGTTTAATGGTAGCGTATATAATTAGCACCACTGAGACCGAAGGTACGAGTCATCGTCAAACTGCTGGTTAGGTTTGGGGGCTTTGTGACTCCAAATCGATCGTTTCTCTATCAGAGTTTGCCAATTTTATCTGATTATTGCTGAAACGGTTCCTGAAAAATTGGTATTAGATCATTTCCTGTTGTCACAATAATCTGTCTGTGTATAATTTGTAAAAATTATGCACAGTAATCTGAAATCTATAGATCTGATATCTCTATAGACATCTCTATAATTTCGTATTTATTATATGTATAAAAATTGTACACAAAAATCTAAAAATAATCCATAGATGTATCTATGATTATTATTTCTGATTAATTATGATATGATTAATTGTTATATGCTATGTATTCTGATTGTATATGTATATTGTATATCTGACCGTTAAAAACTTACACTCGTCGCATTGAAGCAATCTGTAATGACGAGTGTATATTGACTGTAACAATAAAATAAAAAAAAAAAAAATATATATATATATATATATATATATATATATATATATATGTATATATATATATATATATATATATATATATATATACACACACACATATATATATATATATATATATATATATATATATATATATATATATATATATATATATATATATATATATATTGTATTTTTTTATATTGAAAATGCGTCAAATATAAAACACATAATTTAAGCAGTTACTAAAACGAGATGTATTTATGTAAGTATTTACATACTTAACAGGTACTTTTAAATTATTTGAGAACTTCGCTCGATTTCTCGCCCGGGGCGAAAAGTCAAATTTAACACTTTAAGTGCGGCGGCGGCCACCGATCGAAGGCGATAATCTGATTTCTAGTCTAAATTTTCCAAAGATAAGGTGAACCTCTCCTACTACTCCCTTCCCCTTTCTTAAGGTTTTCGTCGAAGATATAACTTAATTTATTCCCGAGTCTATTATAATTCCTCGTCGAAAGGAAACGTCCCGGCAATAAGGCTCAAGGATATTTCCCGAGCTGTAGAACAACTTTACCGCCACAAAGGGTAATGTCGTTACGAGACTCGATCTGTTAGACTTGGGCGAGCGGCAGGACGACTTCGAATCAGTTACAATACATACATAAACTCCGATGTATAAATTCAAAATTAAGTTACCTCTAAATTTCTTGAAAAAACTTTCGAATGCCTCAAGAAACAACTGACTGCTTACCTGTAACAAAATGCAAAAATCAGATATTATTGAAAATTTCTTTAAATAAATGGAAAATTATATGCTTAGTGACAAATACACCTGTCTGTCACTAAGCATATAATACATTGAATACTTCATTTAGTTTTATAATATAGGAGATTGTCCATTTCTTACAAGACATTATACTTTAAAGTGTAGGTTAAAATAAAAAAAAAGTTAGAAGAACTCTGGAAGTGAGAAACGAATGACAGATAAAAGGAAAACAACGCCGGAACGAGACCGCCGAGTTATGTGCAAGGCGTCGATAAATAATAGCGAAAGTTCACGTCGAGTTACGGGAAAGAAGTGCACATTAAGAAGGTATGGCGTGACAACAAATCTCACGGAAAAATTTTACCCCGGCGCCAAATCGCAGCCGGGTTAGTTTAGAAGGCCAGAGAGGGACGACAGGTTTAAGAAAAAGGGAAAAACGAGAGAGGGATAGACTAGAAGGTGAGGAGGAGATATATAAACAGCGAGAAAGTACCGAACTTGAAGAGGAAAAACGTTGCCTGACGTCTGCGTAAGTGTTACACTGGAACATATATTTGTTTTTTTTTTCCTTTTTTGCGCCTCCGAGGAAAAGTCCTCGGAAGAGAGTGATAAAACGGTGATTTCAAAACCCTCATTGACGCCGGATACACATATTGCAGAAAATTGCTTTTGTTTTCAAAATTAATTTGGGTAACTGGAAGAACGAGAAAAATCGAAATGAGCTTAGTGACCTTTTTTACTTCAAGGAAAAGGTAGAAAAAAGCTAGAAAACATAAGATAAGTACAAAAATGTAATTTTTTAAATAAGATAATAGTACAAAAATGTAAAACGTAAAGTAGTCCAAAGATTTTTTTATATCACCAAATATTAAATAATAAAAAGGTGGGTGTACGTAAATGATTTAAAACGTACGTGAGAAAGTATAAGATCTTGCATTCTTAAGTTTATTTGAAATAATAGTGAAAAAAGTGACTGCTATAAATGTATTTTATAGCAGACTATTAAGCCTGTGAGTTGTGAAGGAGTGGTAGAAGGACGTGTTTGGATAGATATCTGTCATCGCTTCAATCTGACACAAGATTCCGATGTAATTTTTGATGAGTAGGTTAATTATTAAACTTATCTAGCTTCATGTTGGAGACATTAACTAACTTCAATGTTAGCTAATAATCGGTAAGGTATCAAAGCGACCTGAACAATGGAAGCGGTTCAAAATCAGATCATAATTTTTTGATGGGCAGGAATGTCACTGAACTAAGAGAGAGAATCTAATAAAAATCTTGAAATAAAAATAAAATTTCAATTTGTATGTGATGTATGAGTGGAAATTTGATCTTATTTTTTTCCATTTGGGCCTCGCAGGGATGTTTTGTATTTACGGGTGGTTCTTATATATTGGTGCTGCCAGTAGTTGTAAGACATTCCACTACATATGTACATATGTATGTACACATTCTGTTTATTTGATATTTTTACTTTTTCTACTATTATTATAATGCTTATTTTTTATGATTATTTATAAATGTATTTTCGTCTGTATGTATTTTTTTATCTCCTCTGTTATATTTTCGACCATTGTGGCACATTAGGGATTCCTGTAATACCACAATGGTTGAAACTAAAATAAAATAAATATATCGAAACAATCTCGCCTATCGAACCATCGGACGATAGCTGTATGATGCTTGGAAAAGGACTCGGACGCCTTTTTCTACATTGAATTTGCAAAATAAAAATTATATTTTCGGGATCCACCCACGGTTCCCGCTCCCATCCTCCAGGTTTATCCTTGATACTAATTTAACTTTAATCTAAAGTAATAATCCAATTTGGATGGTATAATATACTATTTTCACAAGAATGTACAAATATAAACAGTTCATCTATGACTGGTTATATGCGTGTTCTTGAGTTAACACAATTCCGAGCATTACAACGACCGACACCGGCAATTTGTTCGGGACTCGTGTCAACGCCAAGTTGAAAATATGCAGAGTCCTGTCAGCGAAAAAGCAAAGCCCTGTAGCCCGTAGCCCGTATCCCGAAGCCCGTAGCGCAGTCCGTAGAGCCCATTGCAATTAGGGGGTAGCGCGTAAATTGCGAACAGCTCTCCTACCATCACGCACACACCGGCACACGTCCAACTTGCAAACTCATTTCGAGGTAATTTAAACTTCACCGGCAAACTTGACTAAGGCGAAACGTAAATGCTTTTTTTCTCTTCGCATTTTCGCTTTTTTTTCGCCATCGGTTTGACGCCGTTTAAGCGTTCGTCGCGGACTCCTCTCGAACCGGAGAGGTAGGAGTGAGGATAGCCGGAGTGGAGCGAAAGTGGGCTTTAAAAAAGAAAAATCCAAAGAAAAGTATAATCCCGGGGCGGTTCAAGAAGTTTGGCCGTTCATCTCGGCGATATTTGGAACAAGGAAGCCGCAATCTGAAAATAACTGATGTGCTTGGTGAGTAATAATATCATACTTATAAGAAATCATTTGATATACATATGTACATTTTAACATACCATCGATTGATGACTAGCTTCAAAAATTGAGATAATATGTATGTGCTTTCATACTAAGATTCAATTGTCACAAAATTTTGATATTTTGCTCACAAAATCCTTGATATTTTGTAGTGACATTTATTAAGGATCATCAGACCCGAGTGTACCACCAAATACGCTGTATTTCTATCTAAAGCAAGTTATGTTTTTCTTCGATCGATGTATGTACATATGTATGTACTTCGAATTTGATTAAGACTATTCATATGAGGCAAGTAGGTACTCTCTTTAGATATCATTTTTACATCTACTTTGCGGTCATCATCAATCAGATTATTCGATACGATTGAGATTAATCAATAATAAATATTTTTCAATAAAGTAAAGAGACAAATACATCAGAAGATTCCAATTTAGATATTTCTACAAATTTGAATAATTTATCGTAAAAACTTCATACATACATACATATACATATTGTATATGCATAAGTCACGTAAAAAAATATAACGTAATATTGAATTTAAGTCTTTCAAGTTTCGTAATATTTTCCGAAAAAAAAAAACACATTTCACAAAAAATAGGTACACACTTGCACGTTGGCTTATATACTCGCGTATGTACACATACATATGTACGTAGATGAGAAAATATTGAAATATGGGTATGTGCAAACTTCAGAAACAACACCCAAGAGAATACATAAACCGCAGGGGAGTCTGCACGTTGCTCAGTCGAAATTACGAAGACATGTGCTGCTGAATAAACACGCGCCAGGCTCAAAACAAGAAAAGCCCTTAAAGGTCCAAACCACCCAGCCGCCACCCCCAAACAACACCGCCTCATCCCACACCCTTCACACGTTCGTACGTGCTCTCTATTTATATTCGCGTTTCGAGAAAATTCGCATTTCAACGATGTGTCATTATATGTGTTAAGACGAAAAAAAACTTCAAATGCCTGCACTCTTCAACGCCAACTCTCATGGTTTTATCATGTAAAATAATACATAGTCTTAACGGATAAAGGAATGAAACGTGCATATGTATGGACATGCATATACATTGGCCAGGAAGGTGCATTGGGGTTTACCTGTTAGGTCTTTCTGGTATATATGGGTATGTAAAATAAAATATGTACATTTTTCATATGTACATGAGAATTTTTGTTATAGAAATGATCAATCAATTATAATTCAAATTCAATGCGAATGTATGAATATCTATAAATCACATGAACTCACAAAATTGATTTAATCAGTAGTTAATCCACTGCTTATTTAATCATACAAACATACATATGTATCTTAATGTGCGCGCGCAGAATACGGGAGGATAAGCCTATTCCTCTTGTTCCTGTTGCATCCTACTCGCGCAAATTAAGTGAGTATGTACCGTTTAACATGCACCCTTTTTTTTGATCTTTCGACTTTAAGATCTTTCGATTTTCGATCTTTGCCTTCCAATATTTGAGTTTTCGGTAATTTCACATTCCGGCCCGTGAGGTAGACCCATTCTGAACAATGGTGAAAATGGGAATGGAGTAAAAAATGTTGGGAGTTCCTGGGTTAGCTAGAAATAAATAGGTGTAATGAATTATATAAGGTAGCAGTTGAATCGTTATGTATATTATACGCGGTTGTACGTTTACGAGTAGGTACATTGGCATTTTAATTGGAACAACTGAATGAAAACCAAGGGAGGCCCACAATCTTTACTCGGATATCGTCTGCCCGAAATGTGTGCAATACATACATAGATTCCAAAGAGGCAACAGTGTCGATGCAATTCGATGAACATTTGTGCAGTTGCGAAGCGAAAGCGCGATACCGCTGGGAACAATGAAGCCGTAAAAAGGCCATCGGATCGCTATTAAAATTTTGCAATCACCATTACGCGGCCGTTTCGCATCCGCTAATATCGGCAATGCAAAAAGTAACGAGCGCCACCGCGTGATATAGTGGGTCGTTGGACAACTGCGACCGCAAACCGGAGCCCGACCATTAGCTTTATTAAAAATTGCACATGCACCCGCCCGTTATGATGCACTCCCCCCCCCCCTTCCTCCATCTCCTGGTGCACTGCAACGACCACCATTTTTTTCTTCATATTTTCATTTTTAACCGTTTGACTTCCGCACGCGCTCCGGAATTGGACCGTATAGAGTTCCATTCGTCGCAATATTGCCGCGTCCACACTTCCGGGTAGTTCGTTTAAACACTCGGAGTTCGGGACCAATCTCAAAGACAATATTATTGTTTTAGCTGACACAGGGGACGTGGCAGAGCAAGCGGTATTTCGGACTAACGAGAAAGGAAAATAGCGAAAATTTCCACATTTCGAAACGTGTTGAATTGGTGTAAATGGGGATGGGATAAGGGTGATAGGATGAGACCGAAAACTGCTTCACCATTTTCGAATCAGTGAAAAATAATTGGCTGTATACTAACACCAATACTCGTATAAATAAAACCTCCGAGTTGGAATAAACTTAGAATAAAGAGAAAAATAAATACATGATGTAAATAAATACATAAAAAATAAATAAAAATAAAATAAATAAATACTTCGATGTTTCACAAATTAAATTGAAATTACACCAAGGAAAATATAAATACATAGGTACATAAATGTAAAATATACAAGTAAAAGATAATTGTATGCATATTTTATAAATATAATATAACATTTAAGAACGAGCATACTAATTATAGCATTGAAATAAAATAAGGTTCGAAAAATATAAGTGTACGTTCGTGTATTAACGTAGATAATATAAGAGGATGTTCTTTTGTGGCAGAATTTCATTCTGGCTGTGTATTAGAAAGCTCGTTCGTCGATGGGTCACGTCTTGATTAACGTCAAGCGAACCGGTAAATTGGAAGCGTTGCGTTTCTACGGGAAGATACGCTTTCAGGATGCGATGTACCACACGCAATACTAATTAGCACGAGAAAATAGACAGCGAGAAAGGGCGCACAAAGTCAAATTATAATTAATTCGACCAGAAATGCAACGAAAACGTAAAACATTTCGCGAAACTACACAGTAAAGTTACACTCTATTTAATTCTAGATGATCGCAGTTTTTAATCATTTTTTCTAGGAGAGAGTGGGTCCGATAAGACCGCAGATCCTCCCACTCCAGACCTCTCTTCCATTACGATATTGCGGTGCACATAAAATATCGTTTTTCATATGCGGCTCGTGGTGTTATCAGGCGGCCACTGTGTGCACTGTGCACCCACCATCAAGTAGTCCCTTTCGCCGGGCGAATGCATCAGTAATATCAGCAAGCCAGCCTCCACTCTTCAATTT
Source organism: Arctopsyche grandis (assembly GCF_051622035.1). Lineage (NCBI taxonomy): Eukaryota > Metazoa > Arthropoda > Insecta > Trichoptera > Hydropsychidae > Arctopsyche > Arctopsyche grandis. The sequence continues at coordinate 15,515,411 of NC_135357.1, forward strand.
ATTCAGGATAGCTGAAAATGTGGCGCTGAAAAGCGTGTTCCACATTCAAAACACACGATCATATTTTTGAAATTCTTTCATTTTGTAAAATTACGACGGTTTAAGCAACACGTTCAGGGCGCAATAAGTGTTATGAAATACAGGAATTTTCGTGAAGAGTCAAAATAGCCCCAAGAAAACAGTAAGTACATAAAATATCCCCAAACTAAAATAAACATAGCTTGATTAAGTAAATAATAAATAGTAAACTAAATGTGTTGAAAGAGATGGTATATGTGATATTTATGTATAACTAGTTGTTTTACCCGACTTCGCGAAGTGTTTGTAATATAAACAGCTTAAACATGGCAAATCTAATAGTAAATTTTAGTTTTTTATTAAATTTAGGTGAATCGAAAAAAAAATAAAGTAAATATATCAAATCGTCGTCATAGAAACTTTGATTTGTTTTCGACGCTACCAACAACGCTTACATATTTACATACATACATACATAGTTACAGTCTCTTTCGAAATTATATATTAGATACACAAGTTTGGCGGCACTCTACTATGACAACTAATAATGGTAAGTATTGAGATGGTATCAATTTCAATTCGATCTCCTGTATTTTGCAAGTAAAGAATGTGAACTCTAAGTCAACAATGAAAGGTTTGCGATATCGAGTAAATAGCACACAACAAAAGAGCTTTTAGTCAAATTGAAGGATGCATTTTAAAACTCTGGTATAATACTGCAACACAAATGTAAATAGGGATTGCAAAATGTTGAATAGTTACATATCGAATGCCTTTATGATTGGGTGACATAAATGTATCTATGTACATACATATAACCGCAATTAGATATAACCAGTCTATTCCGCCTAAAAATTTTCAAATCATTCACGTATTATAATTTTTAATTATAATACTTTTATAATATAATTTTTCCCTACGACGCAGTGGTACCTACCTACCTACTAAGAGAAACTGTGCATGCGCCATGTATTTTGCAAGCGCCAAAAGGGAGACCAGTATAACACGTGAGGGCGGATCTAGTGTATTTTACATCAATGTTCTCGCCATATAAAAATACGTAAGAATAATAATTTTATTTAGCGAGGTTTTGAACTATTTTTTTTCTTTTCATATAAAACAATTATATATGTATATATATTTTTTTAATTGAAATTATTGAAATTAATTTATATTTTAACGATGTTTGAAAAATAAAAATAATTCCAGAACGCTGAGTCGAACCTACACCCCCTCGGGCCCATAGCTATGTACGCTGACCACTACACGATCGTACGGATACAAAGGTGCTCTAAATAACGTTAATATTCAATAATCGTACAGAACGTATGGGCAACCAATCAAAACCGAGTATCTTCGGTAATTGTCGGATATGGTCGGCAGTAGTCTTTAAATAAAGAATTGAAAACTATCTATGAGAGTCTACGAAAATAACGGTTCCGGTTCCAGATATTTATTTTTAGTTTTATATATATAATAATAATTTTATTTTTTTCATTTTGGGGCTGTGGGTGAAGACCCCGGAGGGTCGGAGGCGCCGGGGGCACCGGGGGCGCCGGAAGCGCTAGAGGCGAAGGCCCCGGGGTGTCGAAGGCGCCGGGGGCGCCGAAGGCGTCGGGGGTGCAAGGGGCGAAGGCCCCGTGTTGCCGAAAGCGTCGGGGGCGCTAGGTGCGAAGGCGTCAGGGCGTCGGCAATGCACAAAACGGAATTCATAATTCGTAATCACTTCTAACTTTATTTTTATTCGTGTTTCAATTCTTTTTCGAAACCACCCGTTGAAATCAACGGGCATAACACTAGTTAATAATAATGTTTAGTACTTATTTACAAAATTTTGACCAAATATGTCACTTTAGGACAACCTTTAATGGTATCTATTGTAGAAATAAAAATATAAATAGAAAAAAAAAATTCTGCATGCATTTTTTCAAATTAAAAGAAATATAGGAAGTAGGTACAGCACATGATAAGGGCGAAAACACACAGAGTGGTATGGGACATCATGTATCCTTGGCTTCCCGCTGTACACGTTCAGAATGAATATGTTTGGGAGGTCGCACATGTTTGCATATTCATATGCAACCGACAAGTTTTTCCTGCATTTCTTCAAATATGGGATTCACCGTTATCGATCACTGTCAAGCAAGGATAAAATGTCACCGAAAACACTCCAGGGGGTGATTTTTGGGACTGTATACCGTGTATATGGGCTAGGGGTGCTACGTTTTTTTCACATGTCTAAAAGTATCTAAAAAAAAAACACGTCCCAGGTCCCACTCTGTGTGTTTTAGCCCGAAAGCTATAGAAAACCTGTACTTGGTATAACTCCTTTGATGAGGAAGAAACTAAAGAATTACAATAACAGCGCTTCTGCTTTAAGTATAGAAGTATGCTACAAAGAAGCTGTGAATACCAGTCGATGCTGTAGATACGCGGAAAAGCAATATCGAGAGAACAAAAGTCGCAGTATAAACTGCTTTATTTGCAAGAACGATAATATATTATAATACAATATATGTATGTATGTATAAAATACGTTAAAAGAAATTCAGCGAGTAAAACTGAGATCGGCCATGTGCACTGCGACATTTTATTCAGCTCATGCATTATTCCGACTTGCAGTTAGATGCAAGCTATGTACCTTAAGCACACAAATATAATGCAACATTAAATTTATGTACGTATCGTACGGATGATGTAGCCTCGCAATGTACAAAGCAATTTAAGAATGGAATATTTAGAACATCAGAAGCCTGAACGTGTGGAATACTTACGTATGTAGATATGTATGTATGTGCGATGAATTTGTTCAGTTTATAACGCCGAGAATATACACAATAAAGTCCGTTTTGATAAAACGTAAATTCAAATATACGTACATATTTTTTTCGAAACAAAATTAAAATATTTCAAAGCCGGAGTGACGGAATGAGTTGAATAATTTTTCAGCAATATATTCATTTTTCAGGTGAGCTACATACGCAAGGTGGCATTGAAATTCATGGAGCTTCAGCATCATCCCCCCAAGGTGACGATATTAAATTTCATAGTGTCGCTCGCGTGTAAGCCTCCTGTGTCTATCCGCCATTTTCGCCACGTGGCGAACACGGAACGATATTCTTTCCAATGTGCAAAAAGACACGAATGAGGACGGAGAGAAGAAAAGAATGGTGGAGGGCTTGTAACAAGAAAATCCGTGGAATACAGTTCATTTGATGCACAAGGGATAACCTCGTATTTATTATATTATAAAATGAAACGCAACACAGATGATAAACAAAGTCATGAATACTTAAAGATTACTTGACTCGAAATAATAATATTGAAAAAAAATATAACCACAGCAAAGTATAACTTTAAAATAAATAACCAATTTTAATGATGGTTTTCGCAAAATCTTATCTTTTTGTATTTTAATTTTCATTAACGACATTATTACGTTGTCATTATCTATGCCTCGCAAGTTTGGGATTAGTACTGATGCCAGTTGTAGAAGTGTAGAAGCTTAATCTCGATTAATATTTATTATATACGAATTTTAAAAATTCAGGAGAGACTAGGCACTTTCGCTAGACTTTAATTAATTTAAATATTAAAATTTTCATAAATTTACATATTTGTATTAATTGGTAAGCTACTGAAGTTTTAAGTCTCTATATTTGGTGTGCTTCATTTACCTACTAGTACTCAAATTACTCAAATTTACATTTTATGTAGTTTCTGAATTCAAAACTAAGGTACACACGTGAATTACGTATGAAACGTGTAAATACTTTCATCGATCACCACACGAAACATTTCGTCGTATGGAAGTAAGTGTATACGATCTTTTAGCGCGAGCAGTGCGACATCCAATTTTGCAAGACGTTCGCTCATTGTTATATATTCATGAGCTCAGCCACTGAAGCTCAAGAGAAAAATGCCGTTTCATTTATAACCACACTATATTAAATCATTTCACTACGTTGCGCCCAGGTCATGATTAGCTGTTTAGCATAATCCCGCCAGTTTCATTTCGCTACTTCTCATATTTTTTATATATATTTTCCCCAAGTCCTTTGATAGACTAGGAATAAAGTAACACATTGAGAGCCATGGACTGTGTTTGATCTTGCAAAATGAGCGCTCGCGAAACTCAATCAGAACCATCAAATGCCGTTTTTCTTCTTTTTAATAATTCCCGAGGCAATACGAATTAAAATACTTTATGATAAATATATTACATATATGAAAGAGTTGTACACTTCGAACTTGAAATATTATACAATATGGAATATTGCAATTATATTATATATGAAGCTTTTATTTCATATTACAAATATATTTGAAATGTTGCAATGGTTTTACAAAATTATCAAAAATTTTATTTACAATAATTCAGTTAATGTATGATTGTAAAACATTTTATAGAATGTATTCGAATTGTATAAATATTGATAAAATGTTAATCTGCCCCATTTTTCCATTTGAACCAAATATGTACTTGAAAAACTTATACGAACAAAATACATATAATATATGTATGTATTATATATTACACTTTGGTCACAACAATTAGTCGTTAAAACACGTGTTTATAAAATGTGAGGTAAAAGGATCAAAAGGCTTTGTAAATTTTACCGTCCAAATGATACAGATAATTAAATATTGTATTAACCCTAATCCTATGTTTTTCTGTTTTGTCACCCCCAGAAAATAAAGGAAATTGACAGAAGCGCTAATCTTCTACACAATTTAATTTAGACAAAGCCCAAAATCAAATAATAAATAATAAAAACAATAAAACAGTCACATGAGTCACATTTTGGAAATGTATGGAGCAGAAACACTTAAACACTTAAGTGCTTTTAGCAAACGTTTGACATTGCAGTAAAAACCGTAAGACACAAATAATGCAATATCCGTCATAAATCAAATACAATAAAGTTAAATCAGTTTATATCACACTGACATATACAATAAAATGAACATTTACAATTTTGAAACAATTCGCGGATTACGCACACGACTCCGGACAACAATACGCACGATATACGCCAGCTCTGCTCTCATAATTTACATAACAAACAAAACGAGCAGAGTGGAGATGACCACCGATGCGACGGTAGAGGGTGGTATGAATCGGCGGCCAGAGCAGAGGGATGGGGGTTGAGTTCTCGCCAGGAAGCCGGTAATTTTAACCCGTGTCATCCCGATGAATTATTCGTGCGCGGCGGCGGTGTCACGAGCTAAATCCAGAGCACCACAAGTTTAATTATAATCCGGTTAAGCGACCGGCGGCGCCCATGAAAGGGACCGAATCTAGAAATAAAATTGAAAAAAAAGTACATTTTATTCGCGGCGAGACGCCACTGGTGGCCGTAGTTTCGTGCGTAACGGACACTTTCGATTCAATCAACGTTTGGCTTCTCATATGACCTTTAGATGTGAACGTACACCTGTAAATTTAATTTTAAATATGACAATTGGAAAAAAAAGTGAAATGGGTTTGGTGCAAGCGCTCGACAATCACCAGACAGACTGAACGACAGATAAACTGGACGGCAGCTTTAAACGCAATTCTCGTCTTCTCGAATGATATATTGCACATCAGATGACGAGTAACCTTTCGATGTGCACAGATGCAATTATTAAAATGGTAATTATTAAAATTGAGTTGTATCTTTCTGGCGAGTTGAACAAGGCAAGATTCGATAAGTTCCGAATCTTGCAATCTATTATTCGAGAAGACGAGAATTGCGTTTAAAGCTGCCATCCAGTGTATCTGTCGTTCAGTCTGTCTGGTGATTGTCGAGCGCTTGCACCGCACCGAAATACAATCTATATGTAGGTATATGTTTTGGTTTTCACAAGTTTTTTTTTTAGTTTATTTCATATGTTTACATGCATTTACGAATATATGAGCCGTTATATTTGAAAGTGGCAGAAGTCCTATTTTCGGTTCCAAAAACACTATTTCTGTTTGACTTGCTATCAATTTATTTAATTCGATATGTCCAGAATCTCGGAAAAGCAGAATAAATGTAATACAGGCCACCATTATTTTTAAATATTGTAAAACGCAAAACATTATATTAACTGTTTTGTGAGATATTTCTCGAAATGAAGAAAAGTGGACTTACGCCAATTTCAAATATCGGCTCATATCAGTATTTTTTAATTCCTAAAAAATATATACGGCCCCTGCCATCTTTCACCGGTGAAATCGCACGGCCACTAAAGTGTTAGGATGAGATTAAATATATTAAAATGTAAAATTAATGTTGAAAATTGTACGTAAAATAAAATGATATTTTATATTTTCAATACAAAATATTTACTATAATATATCTACATATTTATTTTTCATTTGGGAGAAATTTCGCGGTGAGAAAAAGCGTTTTAGTTGATTGTCGATTCCTCAAACGCGACTATCTCACAGGGGATTAAAATATTATTTAAAAAAGAATGAAGCACATTTAAGTTGAGAAACGTTAGATAACATCACCTGTCGTTGAACAGAACACTTTTTCCGCCGAAGAGTAACGAACTGAATAATCAGATTAGTGACGAGTTTTCTCGCCAGAACATGACCGGAACTCTCGTTAGCGGCCGGTTCTCTACATCTACAGCACTTACAAAAGAGAAAGAAATACATACTATACTAGCTGTGACTGGCAGCCCTGAATGAGGTTTTAGTGGGCAGAGTTGCGTGTAAAACTTTAGTAAACCTTCAGTTTATTCTATGGAATAGTAGTATGTATGTATGTATGTATGATATGATGGTAAAAATTCACACAGCACATTATTAATATTAATATTTTTAATATTAGTAATTAATAAAGTGTGTGCAAAGATTAATATTTTTACTGTTCATGGGTTTTAAAATGATGTTAATAGCATATGCAATGTATTATATGTATGTATGATCACCGAATTATGGGTTACGTGTCACACTGGGATAAAAATATCTCGTCTCTCAGTGTCTTGTTTCGAAAGATTTCTCTTCCTTGATAAATCGGACAATTTTTCAATTCTGTCTAATATAAGAATTCCTGAGAAACAATCCCCCGTCCCCGCACCTGGATCCCACGAATCCTAGAAAGATCCGCAATTTATGGCAATACATTTCATTTCCATAGATATTCGCGCACATTCGATTCGATGCATTGTGCTAACGTCACATACCGCATCCATCTCTCCCCTAGACGCGCGATATTCCAATATAACTACACAAATATATAATACTATATTTACAGGAAAACCCAAAAATGAGAAGATCTTTCTTATATAGAAAAAAATCACTGAGAACGGTTGACTAATTAACTGACGAAACTTGTACTACATAGTAGTATCTGATCGTGTCTTTGTTTTGTAACTAAGAAAGCCTATCAGTGATTTTGTTCGAAAATCTAAATACCAGGTAACGTACGAAAGGGACTGTTATCTGATCTCGACAATGTTTCAAGCTTTTGATTGAATAAATTTATAGAATAACATTGATGAGATCTATAGACTATCAATATGAAAATTTAATGACGTAACCGTAATACAATCGAAAATAGTGTCATAACAAAAATGTTTTTGTCGGATTTGCAAGTTGAAAGTGTGGTGCGATATGCGTCTTTAATATTGTGAGCCTTACTTAAAACGAAAATACGAAGCGACTGGAACGTATCGCTTAAGAAAATGGAATGGAAAATGCTAATTTCGAACGCGGTTTTGTTCGACTCGCGAAGCGGAAGCGGAACCTGAATTTTCCCATTTCAATATGGAGATCGATACGTATTACGTTATGATAATGCGAGTGAAACAAACAAAAAAAATACGCATCATATGGAGAAAAATATTCAGAATTTCCAATTTGATTCGAAATGTAAGAAAAATTTCACAACAACACGATGCAAGCATATTGAATTTAAAATGCATGACGTAACTCGAATCAGAAGCATACAAATATATTATGAAAGTGTGCATACAGAAAGTTAATGCAACTTTCTTAAGTACTTGATAAAGTCTCGACAGCGTTAACACACTCGTGGCCGGGTGTGCATCGCATATGCATACAAACGGTTAACCACAAGACGCGTTTCGGATAAGACGTTATATCAAAAGTTTGAACATGAATCATACTAACATCTCAGTTATATGGATTTATACCGTATGCGATTGTAGAACTTGAAACAAAAAACTTCTATAAAATAGACGTAATTCATTGCTATTCCTCTACTAAATTTTTAAATTAAAATAAATAGTTTAGCTCCAACTTTTTTTTTTCAACTTGAATTGTAATCGCGATGAAATAACGCCTGTATGAGCGTTTCCGGGGATTATCGCAATGCACAAACTACAAAACGCATACCGACTATAATAAATCGGGAATTATGGCGCAAAGCCGGCACTATAATATGATTAGGACTCGCACTGGAGCGAATTTGCAATCATTAGTGCAACAGGATGAGCCGTAAGCCATGACCGATAATTTATACGGCTTTCGTAGTCAGATAGCTCTACGTAGCTCCACTACATACAACAGCAAGTTTAAATTGCGAAAATTAAGACAAGTAACAAGATGGTATATCCAAACACACCGAGATGAAGAGAGAGAATACTGAAAAGCCTAACTTGAAAAGTGCAATACACTTCATTATTATAACAGGCAATAAGTTTAAAACATGAATAAGATAAATTCACGTACATACATATGTAAATACAGTGGCGGCTCGTCCATACGCACTGCGGAACTGCAGCACCCCCAAGCAAATTTATAAAAATGTAATATTATAATATACATAAATTTATGTATATTATATGAAATATCAATACAATTTAAACGTGTATTAAGCTCGCCCGTACACCGATACAACCAATAATTATCATATATCGCGGTAATAATATCAGAAAGTGAGGCATCATTTATGATTTTGTGCAGTACGGTTTTCGGTGGAATATGCTCGAGTGGGCAAAGGAGGGGCGCGGGGAGGTCGCTCACAGCCAGAAGCTTGGTCTCGTACTGCCATTTCCGACAGTATTTCATGTTGCGTTGTATGCGCGCGCCCAACACCTGTCACTTTTTCTCATTCCTTCTTATTTCGCTTTAAAAGTACAGAAATAAAATGCCAATGAAAGATCTACAACTAACCGTTGAATCATATCCAATTCTAGATAAAGAAAAGCTTCAGAATGAATTAAAAGTGTTTTACTCAAGGAAAGAAATGCATAGCTTTAATGATTTATTAACACGTTAAAATTTATTTTGCGAACAATTTATGCAAACTTCTTGAGGAAATAACAAAACTAATTCAAATTCTGCTTATAACTCCTATGACTAACGCTGAGCCAGAATGGTGTTTTTCGTCAGTAAAAAGAAAACAGACATATATAAGAAACACAATGGTTCAGGAAAGATTGACGGCTTTGTCTATGCTGTCAATTGAAAACTACGTACATAGATAAAGTAAAAAAATGATCGTGCACAATGAAACATTTAACGAAAAGGTGATAGACGTTTTTTCAAGGAAAAAAGACAGAAGAATCAATTTAATAATGAAATATAAATACCTATGTATAATGTTTAATTTTAATATTTTTGATGTTAATAGTATAACGTAATCCGAATAAATATTTATTTTTATTTTTAATCAACTGCAGCCCCCCCCAGATATCTTATCCACGAGCCGCCACTGGGTATATACATATGTATGTAGAGGTGCAGTGAGTTGTGCGTTTATCGATGTGATTTTTTTTCAGTTGCACAAAAATGACACGTGTTTATTCACGGGATTCAAAATCATTAGTGCTAATAACACTTAAATATAAATTGCCTGAATAAAGGGTTATTCTGATAGAAAAAATTATATAAATTTAAAATTTATTTTTATAAATTTATTTAAAAAAATAAGCTTAAAAAATAAGCTTAAGCACGGCGAATGTAATGTTTGTAATGTATGTACATATGTACTCGTACATTTGAAGTCATAAGAGAAACTTCGACAGCATATTGACATATTATTTAAAAATAGCAAAAAATGTATCAAAGTATATAGAATACTGTATTCATAAAAATAGTACATAAATACAATATTGAAATACTAAGTATATACATATTATTTGTGAAATAAACTTCAAACAACCCGAAAATGTTGAAATTAGAAATGCGTTGTATACGATATTTTATCTCCAACGTAATGGCAGACGATACATTAACGTATATTGATGACCAAAATTAGCAATATTGCAAAGTATGAAAACGATCGGATAAGAGATATAAGAAATGACTTCTTAAACGAAGACCATGTGAAACGTAAAGGATGTTAGTAAAAATAAATCGAGTGATTTGGTAGTCTGTAAATAATCAAAATATGTAATCAATAAAATAATTCTATGATTCTATGATAAATAAAAAGTGAACGGCTTAGTTAACGGGTCCGTCGGAGAATGATAAGTTAAGGAGTTGGGGAGGGATAAAAAGGGGTGGTTAGCCATATGGAAATATATGGAGCCCGAGTGGGGATAAAGTGCCACTTGGGACTTTCAAACGCGTCAATATCCCTTTACATAGGGTTGAAAAAACAAAACGCTAAAACTTGACGAGGCAGCTTGACCAAAAACATGTATTATTATTATTATTATATATATATATATATATATATATATATATATATATATATATATATATATATATATATATATATATATATATATATATATATATATATATATCTTTGTTTGTCTATCATTCTACGAGGATCGACGCTAAATCGATTAGTGCGTACTAGGGTTTCTGACCCGGGTCGACCCGGGACAGACATTCCCGGGAATTCACGGAATTTTTGTTGTCCCGTGTCCCGGGAATTCTTATCTTTAATCCCGGGAATTGGATTAAGAAAAAATCTTAAAAACATACAACATTTTCACGACTGCACGAAGGGAAATTATAAATCAAATACACAAAGAAATATTTTCAAATATTAAAATCGAAGAAAGAAGAAGCCTAAAACTGATTTTTTTAACACAAATTTTAAATAATTCCGATTTTATACCGAACAAAACATTTTTTAAATCTACATATCTATATCCTACGGTGAAACTATTATGAAGCGAGTATATCCTTCTTGTATTGATGATTCCACAATGGAAGAAGCTCTTTCAGATTCGGATGAAGATGAAACAATTGTGTGTTTGACGATGAATGAAGAATTAAATAAGGAGTTATCAAAGACGAATATACAAAATAACGTAAATAATAAGTGAAACTTAAAGAAGGTTTGTAAAAATAGCCTCGACTTAAAAAACAAGAATTATATTTGAATTTTTTTGTGAAGAACACACATGTTTAAGGGGTCGAAAAAAATAGTGGAAGAAAAATCGAACAAGAGTAAACTGCTACTTCCGGTTGACGGATGCTAACTAAATTTTATAATTAAATTGGTATTAAACTTAAACTTCTAGATATGAAATTTCAGTTCAATAAACCAAAAGGTTTCTGAAAAAAACATAAAAAACTTCGATTCTCTAGAGTAAAAGTACTACTTCCGGTTCAGATAGAAATATTTAAAAAATATGAGGTTATAAAAATTATTATTTGTATCATATTTAAAAAAATTCAGTCCGATTCAGTTAGTGGTTTGGGAGATAATTGAATTCAAAAACTTAAAAAAAGAGGACACCTATAAGGCGAGGTACCATTTCCGGTCAACTTAAAAATTTGAAAAAAATTTACGTCGTGTCGATAAGAATTTCAGTAACCGATACTAAGTTTCAGTTCGATAGGACTAACGGTGTTAAAAATATCCCCAAAATACACACCCACACAGACACACACACACACACACACACACACACACACACACATTTTTTCTAGATCATGAAAACGTGATCAGTGATCGATTCTGAGTTCGAATCAGTCAAAATCTCGAGTTCGAATTTTCGCATGATCACAAAACTTCATCTATTGTTACTACGTACATAGATAAAGTAAAAATTAAAATATACATGTTGACAGGAGAAAAAACCGATAATTTAAAATAAGAAGAGGTTAGTAAAAATTGTTTTCGTCCCTTTTAACAATAAAACCAACTTCGATCGAAACTGAAAGAGTTTTTTCCATTGCTGGAAATTTTTGTACCAAATCTAGAATTAGACTTTCGGATCCTGATTTAAATATTTTAGTATTCTTAAGAAGCTACTTTAAATAAGTTCACTTCTACAATTACACTTTTTCAAGTCAACAGATATATTATGTATTGTTTTGTAAATAAATAAATATTTTTTGACTAATAAAAAATGAATAAATTGAAAAAAAAAAAGTTTTTTTACATGTGTCCCGGGATCCCGGAATCCCGGGAACGATCCCGGACTCCGTCCCGTGTCCCGGGAATTGAAAAAGTCCGGGAAATCAGAAACCCTAGTGCGTACCAACTGGGTTGCGCTGACTCATAAATGATTTACACAATTGTTCACAAAAACGCTCTTTGAATTTCAACGAGCAAAATACTACTAGTATTAAGATACTGAGGATGCAAAATAAAACGATTTCCGTTAATGATGCAAAATTAATTCTCAAGATAGTGAAAAAGGATAATTATAATGAAAGTTTCCCTTTCGTATTCTTGCGAAATGGAGCAATGATGTAACGGTAATGCGGATACGAAGTAAGCTTTCGTAATCCAGATTCGTAAGCTGGCAGCACGTTTTCTACCGGATTTTTATTCCTCCTTCAACCCTTTAGAAGCTGGTTTAGAAAGTCGAGCGATACGTCGCCTTTTTACAGCGCTGTCGTAATAATTTAAAAACGTTAAGATTAACGAGTGTAATTTGTTTCGAGAATTTTGCGAGAAAACCCTTTCCCATTTTCGACGATTCAAAACTTCTAAAATTAAGAGGCTGAAAAAGAGTATTAAAGACAGATGTAAAGATGGAGGTAGTTAATTGTAGCTTTATTATCAATGCCCAGAGAGAGAGAGAGAGAGAACTTGCCGAGTTAATCCGGCAGCCAGTAACTTCACTTGACATTTAGGAAGTGTTTTAATCTGGTAAGATAATATTCATTTATTATTGTATCCAGGATTTTAGGGGGTGGAGCGGGGAAAAGCGGGATAAATTGAAGAACTAATAAACATTTCTCGCAGAAAATGTTCCCACAGAAATACAAATATTTATCGAATGAAATTCATGGAGAAAAACTACACAATTAAAACATTAGCAAAAACCCTCTCGTTAAATTGGAAATGAAGCAAGTAATCTAATACGTGCCTACGTTGAGTTGTCATAAACTGGAAGAGACAAGACAGACAATAATTAATGATTGGCCGCATTCCAGCGTCAATCCAACGAATATTTATAGCCGAAGAAAACGCCCACAAAAACCCCACTCATGAACTGGAAATATTAAGGAAAGCGATAATAAATGACTGCTTGCGACGGGGTACGAGAGCGAGACGGCAAAGCGAGCTTCGTAGAGAGAAGAACATAATAATTCGAGGGTATGAGTTGGCGAAAAAAAACCAAATAAATGGAAAATGAGTTGCACCGCGTAACGAAGGGGGCAACAAAGAAGTCGCGAAACGCATACTAAACGAGGTCGGTTAATCAGAAAACTAAGCGAAAGCACGTAGCAGAGTCCTAGATAAACTAGAGATGCGCCAGCTAAAGCGAGCTCACAGGATGATTCAATTAACAATTTACCGCACTCGCTCTCGAAATATATGTATCTTCAACGACGGGAGGATTTAAATTTGATTCGAGTCTATCCCGTGATCATGTTTGGTAATGTGAAAACACAACGTAACGAAACGGCAAGAGTGATTCGGTTACACATCAAACACATTTTCACGTTCGCTTAATTAGACGTATCACATAATTGTCACCAGATGTTTTGTAAATATGGAGGTAAGCATAGAGATAAGATACTGATTAAAAAATAAAATACTAGTATAATGAATCAACAAAAGCATACAAGCTGTAATGTACTACATATACACCAGCAGTCACATAAAACGGAACGCTTGTGAATTTTACGACTTCGAGGCCATTTAAGGATTATCCCTTTATGTGTAGGGTTTTTAACGACCAAATATTCTAAATATGATTGTTTTCTAAGATTTGAGTTCAGTATAGTGTGGGTTTTCGAGGAGAAAGCATCAAATTCGAATTTTAACACGTCAACATGAAAAAACGAGCTCAGTTATCATTGCAGAAGAGTGTAAAAATCGCGACATTGGCGAGTTCAGGATTTTTCTTTCGGTCAATTTCCAAGAAAATGGGATGTTTGTTATCGACTGTTTCGAGAATACTGATAAAAAAAAAGAGAATCTGGAAGTTTTGACCGTAAGAAGGGGACCGGACTGAAAATATGCACATCGGAGAGGCAAGACCGTGTAATAACCAGATTATCTTTACAGCAGCGATTCAAAACTGCTGTAGAAATAAGAACAGATGTATCTTCACAATTTTCCATGGAAATCAGCGACTCAACAGTAAGAAGGCGACTCAGAGAAGCTGGACTGTACGGTCGGAAAGCTGCAAAAAAACCACTACTAACCAAGAGAATGTAAAACAATCGATTGGAATGGGCGAAAGCACATGAAAATTGGAGTCCATCAGATTGGCAACGAGTGATACTTTCCGACGAATCAAAGTTTAACCTCTATAGTCCTGATGGTTTTCCGTATGTCCGAAGGAAAGTTGGCGAAAGGTATAGTGAAAATTGTACCCTTAAAACTGTTAAGGATCCTCCAAGTCAAATGGTCTGGGGATGCTTTTCGTATCATAACATTGGACAATTGGAGTTTCTACAAGGTGCCATCGATGGAAAAAAATATAAAAAAATTTTAGAAGAAAGCTTTGTCCCATCGATGGAAAACCACCTTTCATATTCCGATGATATAGTTTTTCAAGATGACTCTGCCCCTTGTCATCGAGCTAAATTGGTGAGTATTCATTTTATTTGATAGCATTGAATATAAATTATAAAATTTCAATCAAAAAACTGAATTTTTTTTTTTACTTTTTTTTAGGTTCGGGACTATTTACAAGAAATGGGTGTAAAGACACTACCATAGCCTGGCAATAGTCCCGATTTAAATCCAATCGAAAATTTATGGATGTGTATCAAGTACAGGTTAAGGAAGAACAATGTTACTACTCTTAAATCGTTGAAAGAAATAATAGAAAAGATATGGTACGAAGACTTCCCAATCGAAAATTTAAAAACTTTAGTAGATTCTATGCCAAACCGAATAAAATAAGTTATAAAATCGAAAGGAGCCGCTACAAAATATTAATTTCTTTTTTATAAGATGTAAATAATAATATGTGACTGTAAAAAAATTAAAAATGTATATGTATAGTGCTATTTTCATTTCAAATTTCATTTAACTGTGAAGTCAACGCACGGTCGTAAAATCTGCTCTCCATTAAATTTCTCCCCAACTCATTTTTATCACCTTTTTTTTTCACGTTTGGTGTTACACGAATGCACTATGATACAACCTATCATTTTAATGACTTTCGGTTTTGGTTTTATATAAGATTACCGAAATTTCACGCAAAAACATGTTTCGCTTAAGCGTTCCGTTTTATGTGACTGCTGCTGTATACAGATTGAGCCGGAGCTTAATTGAAAATACGTACAGGCATCTAATTTCACCGAGGGTAGTATTTTTATTAAAAAATAAAATTAAAGCGGCAATACGGTTAAAAAGGAGAGAAATTTTGTGCAGAAACGGAATCGGTTCGTTACGTTCGGCGCCGGCACGTATACGGGATATCCCCGAGTCACGTAGACGCATTATAATCAAGTGCACGTTATCGCGCAAATACGAGCCGTTAACTTGCTTATCCTGCGGGGAAAGGGTTTACTCTGCCAGACGATTCGCGATAGCGCCAGAAAGAGACATACACATATCTACAGCTTCTGCTTTGGGAATACACAATAAGATGTCACAAAGGACAAATTTGGATGATTCAGAAGCGTTGCGTTGTGAATAAATACACGAACTTATACATATGTAGACACATGTGCCAGGTTCATCGAAGTTTAATTAACATTCTATAATCCCATTTCTAAAATTTAATCTGATATATAATTTCGAAAGAGACTTTGCATATACATACATACATATGTATGTATATATGCATATATGTAACCTTGGTTGGTTGGTTCGTAAGCAACACATTCGATTTTTATTTTTCGATTCATGGGCGCCAATTCGATGTTTTTTCCATTCGAGCCACTGAAAACTCGCAAATTAATGAGACAATTGAACATAAATTTTATTATACATTAATCATACTCAAATAGTGGTGACATAGTAGGTAAGAAGGTTTTTAGCCAATTTAAATCGGGAACCGTTTAAACAATGAAATCAGAGAAATTGGCAAACTCTGATAGGAAACGATCGACCTGGAGTCCCAGATATCCATGTCTGACCAGCAACACTACAGATATACTCAGAAAAATTATTTTCAATAGACGTCAGTTCATGGGTAAATATTAAGTTTTTTAGAGTTGGAATTCAACTAAAAAGCAGATGAGGTAATAATGTAAAATTATGGAGGTATATTTAGCGCGAGAATAGAGAGTAATGTAAAATTTAGTATTCCGACATAGCGATCAGGTGTGATCCGACGATCAGAGAAAACGGCCTCCTGACATGGAAGGCGGGAAAAACCGGCAGCAAATTAAGATTTTCGACGTTCGAAAAACTGCCGCAGAATTTACGACCATCTCTAGAAATTACACGGTCGTGGGGTTGATGCGGGTTTGTTTCCCTTTGTAGCGTTCGGGGGTTCGAACGACCCAATAACAGTTTTGGCAGCGCATGGGTTAATACCGAGAGGGACGACGGACGTAAACATTCGTAAACGTAGATCACCGTCAATTATCCAACTCGGCCGAAATTGATATGGACCTGTCGACGAGGGTGGACGACTTGAATGGTTCATTTGCAAATGCACGTCAAAGTTTTCGACGTTGATTAATCCCGAACTTTTAAAACGCGCATGACATCAAAATACTGTGAATAGAAATTCAGCAAGGGCAAATAAATATGTATGTACATATGAATGTATGTAGATACAATATAAAAACAAATGATGAAATAAAAAGCAGTCGAGGATGAGATGTTGTAAAAATTATATGCAGGTATTAAGAAGGGAGTGAGGAGGTGTAAGCAATCAGCAACAGTTGGAATATACCTGTTATACGTTCGATAAAAATAAACGTCAAGAACGAGAAGAGCAAACAAATAGTAGAAAATCAAATAGTATATGTAGAGTTTCAGAAACTTTAATGTAAAACAAAAATAAATTTCAATATTTAACGATCTACTATGATTTAACGGTACGTACTACATACATATATGCAGTGGCGGCTCGTGGATAATATATCTGGAGGTGCTGCGGTTGATTAAAATTAAAGAAAATGTTTATTTGGATTATATTTTACTATTAACATCAAAATTATCACAATTAAACATTATATGTATTTTATTTCATTTAAAAATTGATTCTTCTGTCTTTTTTCCTTGAAAAAAGGTGTAATACCTTTTCGTTAAATTTTTCACTGTTCATAATCATTTTTTTTTCAATTGACAGCATAGACAGAGCCGTCAATCTTTCTTGAACCATTGTGTTTCTTATATACATATGTATGTCTTTATTCTATTTATTGATGAAAAACACCGTTCTGGCTCAGAGGTAGTTGAAGTTGTAAGCAGAATTTGAATAAGTTTTGTTAATTCCACACGAACTTTGGATAAATTGATTGCAAAAATAAGTTTTAAAAATATTAATAAATCATTAATACTATGGATTTCTTTCCTTGAGTAAAACACTTCTAATTCAGTTTGAAAATTTTCTTTATCTAGGATTGGATATGATTCAACGGTTAGTAGTAGATCTTCCATTGGCATTTTCTTACAGTACTTTTCAAAATTTTCTTTATTATCACAGCTTTTCATTCATTCGAAAAAGCATATCTTGCTTTTATATCCTTAATTATAACATCGCACATATTTTTGGATTCTATAATATGTGCGATAATATATGCATATAATATATGCATCACATATATTCTATTCGCTATAAGAATCTCGTATTTGTATAATGACATTAGTAAAACTTTTTAAGTTTTCTTTAATTGAAAATGCATCGATATTATTAGATTGCATCTGGTTATAAATAATTTCTACATGCGGCATTAACTTGTGAAAAAGTGCTGACTAAAATAAAAAATTGTATTCAGTAAATTGGAAGAATCTGTTATTGTTTCATCAGTATTTTCGGAAGAATATTTAAGTTCTTGAAAACATTGGCTCAGCTTCTCTTGATTTTGATACCATCTTAAATACTTAAAGTGACGTGTAGAAACGTAGAAAGTGTAAGAGGTGTCGAAGGAAAGGCAAAAGGTTCAGAAGAAATGACGAAAAGTGAGGAGCGTGTCGAGCGCGCGGCGCGCACACGAACGCAACAAGAAATGTGTATACTGTTCTGAGTGCAGTACGGACCAAGCTTCTAGCTGCCCCCGCGCCCCTCCTTCGCCCACTCGGCATATTCCATCGAAAACCGTACTGCACAAAATCATAAACGATGCCTCACTTTCTGATATTATTACCACGATTTATGATCATTATTGGGTGTATCGGTGTGCGGGCGAGCTTAATACATGCTTAAATAATATTTATATTTTCATATAATATACATACATTTATGTATATAATAATATTAAATTCCTTGGGGGTGCTGCAGTACCGCAGTGCGTATGGACGAGCCGACACTGCATATATGTAAAATATTAAAATTTTCTATTGAAATAGATAAAAATTCAGTACCATAAGAAGTGTACATACATTGTATGTTGGGAATCGCACCGAAAAATTCTGCATCTATCACCAACAAAAGAAAACGAATAAATATATCAGGCAATAAAATGCGCAGTAAACCTTCGGCGAAATTATTAAGAGAACAGCGCGCACATGTTCTCAAACGTTGGCGCATCGAGCGTTCCCTCGCATCCCAAACACCACCGAAACACATAAAACAATGCACATAAATTTGGCAACATCAAAACAAAAGGATCTCGACGGTAATACGTTTATTGTTTAGATGCGTACCTCGTACGTCCTACTCTCTCTCTCCTCCGTTTTTATGATGACGTAAAGCGGATGCGCATGCGGAAAGATGTTCATTGTTATGTGCTGAGCCCGCGAGTCAGAAATAATGGTTTGCTCGGCCAATATTTGAATACATATCTACTACTCATTCCGAAAAGCGGAGTAAATGAGCAAGCAGCCTCCAAAGTGCGCCACGCGGGAGAGAATTCTATGTATACACCTATAAATACATATGTAAGGCGGCTCAGGGTAAATAGACATGAAAATATACAACGATCGCTTTGGCAGCGACTTTGGATAATTTCAACGAAAGGTATTCTTAACTTAATGGAAAACGCACGAAAACACAAATTGAAAACCATGTAGTAGTTATACATTATCATATATATATAAAGACGGTAATATGTGTGTGTGTGTCCTAACGCTGGTCGAACATAATGAATCGATGAAAAGCCTAAGCTTTGTATAAATTAATTTATCTTGACTTTGCTGCGTATCGAACAAGTCATCTCAAAATAGCCTCATATATATAGGTCTAAACTGAACTAATGGCCACGAACATCACGCCAAATCCAATTCTTCATTTCGACATTTTTTTTTTTAAATTAATTGAAATATTCCTTCTTGCCATTTAAAAATACGTAATTATAATAATTTTATTTAGCGAGGTTTTGAACCATTTTTTTATATATTTATTTTTAATTAAATTTAAATTATTTATATTTTGACGATATTCGAAAAAAAAATTGATTTCATTCACCGCGGGCCCCGGGAATCGAACCCGGACCCTCCGATCCAAACGCAATATTCTCACGAGCCCGCACCGCGCGCCATATCCTCGCCCAGAATACGTGTTGTAAATACACATCATATGTATATGTTCGTAATTTGTTGTGTAATAATAATATTCAACGTTACGAGGTCAATGACCGTTTGTGTATAATCGGAAAATATTACATTTTGTTAACGTTAACTTTAAGAATTGAAAATTATTACAAATAAAGAATTGAAAACTATCTATGAGAGTCTACGAAAATAACGGTTCCGGTTCCGGTTTTTTTTTTAGTTTTATACGAGTATATAATAATTTTATACCCATGCGATGATATTTCATCGGGCTATTCACTAGTTTTATATATGAGACTGAATGTGATATTTTCTTAGTGAGCGTAAATTGGCCAGTAATCTAAGCCAGGCCTGGGCAAACTTTTTGGATGAAGGGCCACATTAGAAATTAAAAATGAACGTCGGGCCGCAAGTAAAATACTATATTTAGATATACATTATTTATTATCGTGAAATTAAAACATTTTATTTTTAAATTTCATACAAAACAACAATTTAATTTGACTACAGTTTTTTAAATTCAGGAGAAAATTTTGTAGTTGAAATTCTTAAAAATGCTTGTAAATTTTTATCTGTGATGCTCGATTGTAAAGGATTTTTACTTTTATTGATAGTCATGATTGAAAATGTTTGTTTACATATTAAGGTTGATCAAAAAACCACCAACATTTTTTGAGCAAAATCTCTAAGTTTGTCGAATTTTTCCGTGTGAAGGGCGTTGTAAAATTTGCAAATTTTTTCATGACGGTGTAATTCCCTTAAATCGGCATTCCACTGTAAATATATAATCTTAATTTATAACTCCGTCGGTACGCTATCAATATACATATATTGCAAATGATCTTGTATATCCAAGTATTGCCAAGTCTATCTCAATTTTTCGGAAGTCGCCAAATCTTCATGGAAACTCACCACTTAAATTGTTGATAATTTCAGCATATTCTTCAAATTAATTTTCTGGTATCTTCAGTAATTTAAAGGTTAAAAAGTGGTCTACCCGTTTAATCAATAAATGGCGAAGAAACAGTCGTAGTTTTAATTTAAATGCATTCAAACTTTTCACCATATTATGGACATATAAATTTTCCTCTTGGAACACTGTGATGAAAGTAGTTAAATGTGTCACGATGTCCAAAGTAAATGCAAAAACACACAGCCAGTCATTATCAGTTAATTCGGGAAAGTCAATAATATTTTTCAATTCTAAAAATAAAACGATTTCTTCTTTTGTATCCCATACTCGCCGCAGTATTTTTCCTAGGCTAAGCCATCGAATATGATTATGATCAATAATATCTGTGAACTCAGATTCAATAACTTGAAGGAAAGCAATGAAATGCCTGTGTTTCAAGCCTCTTGATCGTATTAAATTTACAAGTTTAATAATACAAGATGTCACATGTTCAACTTTTAACAAATTTTTGCACAATACTTGTTGATGTATAATTAAATTGTAATCAGGACAATTTTCGTAAATTTATCCTGGATTTTCTTTAATGGTCCAATATTTTTACTTACCTCCTTTACGTTTCACATGACTTTCGTGTTATTACCCGTCAAACTTGGTGTTCTGTCAGTTATTTTATATATTATTTTTTTAAGCAATTAACAACTTTTTAAAAAATATCAGATCCTGTTGTTTGATCTTTAAGTGATTCCAATTACAAAAGCTCTTCAATAATTTCAAATTTAGAGTTACGTCCGCGTATGAAAATTAATAACTGTGCGGTATCTTTTCGATCATTACTTTCGTCGAGATCTATCGATTCTAATATTGATGATAATTTCTTATTAAAGTTTGTATTCTAGTTTGCCGTCTAGTTTGGCCCAAATTAGAATTCTATCTTATGTCAGAAACGATAAACCATTTAACAAATCAACAAAAATTTTTTAAATCAGAAAAAAGTAAACTTTTATTGAATTTTGCTCGCGGGCCGCGCCAAAATACTCGGCGGGCCGCATGCGGCCCGCGGGCCGCGGTTATATATTTTTATTTTATTGTTACAAATCAATATACACTCGCCATTACAGATTTGCTCCAATGCGACGGGTGTATGTTAACGAAATACAGAATACATAAACAAACAGAAATACAGTAATACATACATATACAATCTAAGGTATATAACAATTAATCAGAAATAATAATCATAGAGACATCTATGGATTATTTTTTAGATTTTTTTTTGTATACAATTTTTATACATATAATAAATACGAAATTATAAAGATGTCTATAGAGATATTTATAGATGTCAGATTACTGTGTATAATTATTACAAATTATACACAGGCAGATTTTGTGACACCAGGATTAGATCTAATACCAATTTTCAGGAACCGTTTCAGCAATGATCAGATAAGCAATGATCGTTAAAAAATATCACGACTCCGACTGTATTTGAGCTTGCGTTGGAGCACCGACTCTCAACTGTCGACGCCGATATCTCGATATCTTTATCTTTGAATCTCAATTTTAAAGCTTGATCAGATTCATGCAGTATTCCATTGCTTGAAAAATAATTTTGGGGTCGGTCCTTGGGGTAGTTTCCTTATTTCTACCACAATTCTTCCAACGGTTAGTTGTTTTGGAGAGATTCTTTTCCATTTTTTTTGAAATTCTCGAAACTGTGTTTACCGAAACACTCTTTTCTGGCAATTTTTCGCATGGAAACCTTCTTCGCTTTCAAATACGCAGCAATCAAAGTTTTTTTTCGGCGGAAATATCCCTGCAGCGACCAATTTCTGAAGAATCGATATTGTTAATTTAAAAATTCAAAATTAAATATTAAATCCTTCAATTTTATAAAATAAAAACTATTAAACCGCTAATTACCCTTAGAACAATCATACAGCAAAAGGTCTCAGCTGAGCATGATCTTTTCAATGATTGAAAGCATTCGACGCACAATGAACAAAGGCGTACCCTTAGCAGGTATATTACGGGTTTTTTGTACCTAAGTCTGTTTTATTTTGCATATATACAAGATAACTGTATTTTGTACATTTTTTAAAAGAATAACCTTTTTTTACCAATATGCAGAAGAAATAACTAAGGTATAGTTACAAATAACGAAGTGATAATTAGAACAAACACGTATGTCGCAAAATTCACAAGCGTTCCGTTTTATGTGACTGCTGGTGTATATAGATAGTGTATATGTTTATATAATTGTCTTTGGCTAGGAATGCACATTGGGTTTACCTGTTAGGCCTTCCTGGTATAAATTAAATAAAAATAAAATAAAAGAAAAATGGCAATGAAATTCAATAAGATCGAAACAAATCAAAAATAAGTAAAGTATGTAATTGAGATTAGTACTACGATATGAATCGAATAACATTAATCAATCGTGAGAAATTTTGGCTAGTATTTTTCTAAAATAAAAGCATGTAGCAGGTGTTACTTTTTATACCTATACTAATATACCATATTCAGTCTAGTTTCTTGCAATCCAAATGTTAATTGAATTTATATATATACTCGTATAAATGACATTATTACATTAGTATATTTCTCATTCTGAAATTGTTTGCCGACTCGACGACTCTCCTTCGCCGCCACCTTACGCGACCCTCTGATCCTCCGCGCTATCTAATTTATCTCACAGTCAAGTCTTGAATGATCAATTCGACACTTCCTCACGGGCGGATAGGTTTCGTTAAATATTCAATTTTTCCTCCATTTCTCCGTTTTATACATTTCATAGTATACGCACGCGTCGCGTTGGCCGCTATATTTTGCGCGAGTCGATTAGCCGGGGCCGCGCTCCGGTCGTTATTTTCAGATTTGGCGATAAACTTGATTTATTTTTTGCGTCGTCGGGCCCAAATTGGTGGCTGCGGTCGCCGCTAAACAAATCGCACCGGGGTTTATCGTTATGATATTAATTATAGGAAATCGCTTAAGGCCCCGGCTGCTCACGTCGATTGTGGCGATTCGTAACGATCTGTAAATTGGGGAAAATGCCCGCGTTCGCGCCGCGGATTCTAAAATCGAAAAAATTATAGGACCCCGTATTCTATGGATTTTGAGGTATTCTATGATTTTTTCATTTGATGTGTTTGGTGTGAAATGTAACTGTATAACTTTTTAATCAGCTTTCATTTAAGTAGTGGCCAGCAAGTTCTTTTCAGTAGTTGCAGCAATTATTTGATATGAGTGAAAATTATTTGTAATTCTGAGTGGAAATTCTGACCTATTAATAAGTTTTTCTTTATGTCTACGCGTTTTCAGATTTCAACGTGTATTTAAATTTTCAAAGCTTCTAACTTTATGATGGTAGCATTTGTCGAAGTTTATATTTCAATGCCGTAATTAAAATACGGATACATGATTAACGTTGCACCGAACAAATAATTCCATAAACTCATTGAATAATACATATATTCCAAAGTACTGTAATTATTCCGACCGTGTGTTTTACATTACAAAAGATGAGGGGATGGGCTGCCTTCCCTATCGTCACTCTTTAAGCCATTATCGATTACTTTCAAACCTATGTACAAACATACGTATGTTAATTCAAGTGTAAAATATCACCGAAAACACTCGAATGGATGATTTTAGGCCTGGACGGCCATAGCATAGATCAGGCGAGCTAATGTTTTTTGCCTTGTGAAAAGTATTTAAAAAAAAAATGTGTGTGTCTGCGCCCATAGCAATGTTTCAGCCATTTAACACTTAGTGATGCCCACGCCATCACCGAAACAGTTCGCTACCGTTCGTAAAGAAGTTTTATTTTAAAAACTTTAAAAATAGGTAAAATCAAATAAAAAGATAAAAATATTTAACCTTTCTTCTGAAATTAGCAATATATTTACTTGGGCTAAAGATACCTGAATCTCGTCCATAAATTTACTATCATATTCGATATTCCTCCATCTTGTAGTTTTTTTGTTTAATATAAATGGAAATTGATCTTTGATACAAAACAAAGGCTACATACTTCGAAATTTCTAAATTTCCAATAAATTGTAAACATATAAATCTTTCCACCATATCCGGAATTTAAGACGAACCTTTCTGTGTGTATCCATTTGTATTCAAAGATAAATAAATAAAATAACGAATCGAACTTTAATTAGAAAATGGCTAATCTGGTAGCCGTCGAGGCTGGCATTTAACAATCATCGCGAGGGGTCGTAACTCACCCCGGGCCGGCCGCCAGCGCCGTGGGAAGGCAATATGGCGGAGCTTCCGGCCGTCGCGGACAGCGGCCATTTTTATTGGCATTTCGCGTTCGTTAATTGCGAGTCGGCCTTTAATCACTCGAGCGAGTCTGCGCGCCGCGTCGCCCATCGACGGAAAATTAATTCGAATTCGGTTGATTGATGCGTGCGCAATTTGCGTCTAATCCGATTGTGGCCGCGGGCCTTTGTCCACTTTGTTTCGTATGTAAATTTTTTCCAATTTTACATTTCAATGTGTGCCGGTGCTCAGTTGAAGCTGATTATTTCGCTGTATGTTGCAATTGATCGTATGCGCGACGATCCTAGGTCTCGAGGGATCTCGAGGGATTTATTCGATGGTAATTGCAGTCAATGTTTTCCGGAATAATTTCCACATTTTAATTCCAGAACTTTTGTATCAGTGGCGTGGCGAGACTTTTAAAATAGGGGACTAGGTATGGCCAAAAAAAGTTTTTTTTATTGTAATAATCTATCCTGAAGTGATGAGAATAGTTTTTGATTATTGTGCTAATAGAAATATCCTATAAAAATATCCTAAATATCCTAAGTATTATATACTAGTGTAGGGCCCGTTGATTTCAACGGGTGGTTTCGAAAAGAAATTGAAACTCGAATAAAAATAAAGTTAAAGATATGGATTCGACTGGTTTCGGAAAGACAAAGGCACAAAAAAATGAAAATTACGAAAAAAATGAAAAATATGAAAATAATGAAAAATATGAAAAAAATGAAAAATATGAAAAAAATGAAAAAAATTAAAAAACTGAAAATAATGAAAAAAAAAATGAAAAAAATGGAAATAATGAAAAAGATGAAAAATTTGAAAAAAATTAAAAAAATAAAAATATGAAAAAAATGAAAAATATGAAGAAAAAAAAATTTGTTCCCCATACTGGTTGATGGTTGATCATAAGAAATCGGAAATCGAAAAAGATTGTCGACGAAAGCCAAAGATACGCGAATGATTGGTTCCCCATACTTCTATAGGATAATCGAATATTAAGTAATTTTAGAGCGTTTTTTCTGTCGAGGCTGTAGTCTAATGGCTAGCGACCTATTTTGGGCGAGGGGGCCTTAGTTCGATTCTGTGATTTGGAATTAATTTTATTTTTCAAATATCGCTAAAATATAAATTAATTTCAATAATTTCAATTAAAAATATATATTTAATTGTTTTATATGAGAAGAAAAAAAATGGTTCAAAACCTCGCTAAATGAAATTATTAAAATTACGTATTTTTATATGGCGAGAAGGAATATTTCAATTAATGTTTAAAAAAAAGGCGGAATGAAAAATTGGATTTGGCGTGATGTCCTTGACCATTAGCTCAATTAAGACCCATATTCAGGCTATTTGGGGTGATAGGTTCGAGTCGCGACAAAGTCGTCTCGTCGAAAAATGAATTTATCGATTTTTATCGATTCATTCATTATGTTCGGCGAGAGTTAGGACACACACACACACACACACACACAGATTACCGTCTTTATATATATGATATGTACATATAGTCGTATGCCTAATCACTGAGGATCGTAACTAGGATATCCGGTCAACCAGCTTCCTCCATTCGCTTCTGGATTCGGCCAGACGAAGATTTGCTACCATTTGCTACCATATACCCTAATGGTCCGTACGCACCAAACCAACGACGATTTTGGGCCAACTTTTAAAACCAGTAGCGTACAAAATATTGAAATAAAAATTAAAAAAAAAATTTAAATTAAATATCAAAATTAAGCTAACGAGCGAGATTGAGCTAAAATTAGATCATCGTTGATGTTTTGAATTACAATAATGTTTTGAATTACGACGATACGCATTACAACCAGAGAAATATTATAATTACGAGCGAAAAAATCCTTGTTATTGTTTCTTATAAGTCGTCACGATACACTACTGTGTTTCCCCCTTCGGAAATATTTAACCAACGACGATTTTGGGCCAACTTTTAAAACCAGTAGCGTACAAAATATCGAAATAAAAATTAAATAAAAAAATTTAAATGAAATATCAAAATTAAGCTAACGAGATTGAGCTAAAATTAGATCATCGTTGATGTTTTGAATTACAACAATGTTTTGAATTATGACGATACGCATTACAACCAGAGAAATATTATAATTACGAGCGAAAAAAACCTTGTTATTGTTTCTTATAAGTCGTCACGATACACTAATGTGTTTCGCCGTCGATGAAATATTTAACAAAAACAATGTCGGTGATTTGTCAAAGGGTTTTTTTTTTCTTTCGTCGAAATAAAATTAATAATCACACATTATCCGATAAATTTTACCTCTGAGATGGATTTAATTATTTGATTTATTTCGACGAGAGAAACAATTGAAGACATTTTCCGATAAAATTTACCTCTGAAATGATTTAATTAATTGATTTATTTCGACGAGAGAAACAATTGAAGACTAAAAAAATTTCGTTTGATAAACCGACAAAGTGTCGGGTTGGGACCATCACTCGGTCATCCATACTAACACATGATATATTCTCAGTAACTGCGCATTACGGGGAAGTAAAAATAATAATTCTTTGATTTTTTTTTTCGATCTTAGTGCGTATCTACGTAAGTCAAAACATCTTCGACAAACAAAAGTCGAGGATTACCTGTATGTGATTGTTGATGATCTAATTTTAGGTCAATCTCGAAAATTTATTTAAATTGGGCATGTTCTGTTTTAACTTTCAATATTTTACTTTAAATTTAATATATTGATTATAATTTTATTTTGATATTTGAATTTAATTTTAATATTTTTAATTTTGATATTTGATTTCAATTTTTAAATTTAATTTTTATTTCGATATTTTGTACGCTACTGGTTTTATCCTGCTGGTTAAAACGTTGGACCAAAATCGTCGTTGGTTAATCCGTACGCAGCATAAGTAGCCTACTTTTATTAATAACATCTTGTTTGTCTTCATAATTTACCTTCTGAATGATTCGTCGAAGAATCGATCGAGAATGCAACGTTACAATGCCTCGTTATTTGTATCTGCGCATTTCGCACTAATTTGTTCTGAAGTAATAATTTAGTGAGCCAAGTCCCTTGCCATATTTGTAGGTACTCTAGAAGTAAATGTGTGCTATTGTAACAAAATACAAAAGTCATAATGATGTTTGATAGACACAAATCAGTATATCCTTAGTGAAAATTTCATTAATGCTTTAGAGACGAGTAAATTAGATACGAAAAAATGTTTAGTGTTCGATGGAACGCCCATACATAACGATTCGGCAGTACTGCAAAGGGAACACATTTGAAATGGCAAAGCCGTGCAAGCGAACGGCGTGGCGGACCATACCAAATCAATCCACCACCGCTCCCTCAGGTAGGGCTTCTGATCTTCGCTTATCCGAGTGAACAATATCCATATAGACAACGATTTAAATTTATTGTAGTTAAATTGTTGATATTTTTAAATTTTACGTAAATTCGACTAGCCTAGTCCCTCTTGTCCAATGACATACATATGTATATATGTACATACATTATTATTGCTGTCGGTTCCCTCATCACTGAGGATCGTGACTATGATGTGCGGTCAACCAGCTGCCTCCATTCAGTTCTAAATTCGGCCAGGCGAAGACTTGCTACCGTGGAAGCGCCCGTCGCTGCAGATACTTGGTCAGTCCAGCGTGCGGGGGATCTGCCTCTAGCTCTTCTGCCTTCGACGCTACCAACCACAACCAACCGCTCCAGGCTCTCCTCACCTCTTCGTGCAATGTGGCCGAAGAACTGCAATATACGTTTCAGGCATATTGTTGACAATCTATCCTTGATTTTCAATTCTTCAAGAATAGACACATTCGTGCGTTTGTCGGTCCAAGGCACGCGCAGTAGCCGTCTCCAGGACCACATCTCGAAGGCATCGATTCTCCGTCTATCCGCCGCCTTCATGGTCCACGTCTCGACACCATAAAGGCAGACAAAAAAAACGAGACTCTTCACGAGACGGATTTTGACAGCAGTTGTAATGGCTCTATTCTTCCAAATCTTCGTTAGTTGTGACATTGCCGATTTTGCTAATGTAATCCGGCGCCGTATTTCCAATTCGCTGCCGCCGTTGTTAGATATGAGTGACCCCAGATAGACAAAATTATCAACCACATCTATACCGTTTAAAGCTGATATGTACATACATATGTATATATATATATATATATATATATATATATATATATATATATATATATATATATATACATATATATATATATATATATATATATATATATATATATATATATATATATATATATATATATATCATATGGAAAAGGATCTATGATCAATGCGTTTTGCCAGTGATGACGTATGGATGTGAAACTTGGACACTGAACGCCAAGATGCTAAATAAAATCCAATGCACTCAAAGAAGTATGGAACGCTGTATGCTTGGCATAACGAGGAAAGAAAGCGGAACACGTGAGTGAGAAGTATGACAAGGATAGTGGACATAGTGGATAGAGTGAAGAGATTAAAATGGCAATGGGCGGGTCACGTAGCTAGGAGGATGGACGAAAGGTGGACAAAAGAAGTGCTTGAATGGTACCCGAGAGAAGGCAAAAGAGTAAAAGGAAGACCACAAGGAAGATGGGTGAACAAAATTAGGAAAATGTGCGGAATGAGATGGATGAGTGTTGCGCAAAACAGAGACGAGTGGAAGCGTGTTGGAGAGGCCTTCATCCAGCAGTGGATAGCGAATGGCTGTAAATGATGATGATGATGATGTGCAATTTAGTGCATCTTTCCGGGAACCATTTTTTATTACATAAATCACTGAATTTCAAGATGCTGAAGAATTCAAATTCAACTATTAATTAATTAATTAATTAATTAATCCATAGATACATTTATGGATTTAGACTTGTACATACATTTTTACATATTGTACCAAACCAAATTCAAATATTGGTTAAATGCATAGTGGGTAGGATAGTTTTGGATAATTAGATGGAGGAACCGTTTCAACAATGAAATCAGATAAATTGACAAATTCTGATAGGAAACGATCGACTTGAAGTCACAAATATCCAAGTCTTACTAGCAGCATTACAGATTAGCACGGGATCGAACCAGGTAACATATCGGTGCTTAACATAAATGCAACCACCGAGCCATACTGCTGGCTAACAATTATAGTTATAGTGGAGGGAATGTTTATTTTAGTGGGGGGCAATATGTTTATTTTATTGGAGGGCTATATTTTTATTTTAGTGGGGGGCTATATACATATGAATGTACTTAGATATTTATTCTGTGAAATAAGCAAATTGCATCACATTTTAGTTGGAATCAATGTAATCTTCATTGGTATTAAAAACTCTTACAAAAATAACGATGTAATAAAACTCATTGATAACTTTATTATGGCATAACCGGGGGAGATCGAAACAAAATAAGCGGAATTTCGTTTTATACAGGTTATTTAATGGTAAGCACATTTAATGAAAAATAAATAAAATTAAATTTACGGAAGGGAAGGCGATGCGCGGGAGGAAGGGGGGGGGGGGTTCGAGAAAAACACAACGTTTCGCGCAGGGACACGAGCTCGTGTAAAAAATGGACGTTTTTACGATCCTTAAAATTAGCATTTTCCACTGGGAGAGCGCACAAAATTCTTCGAGAATATAAATACATTAGTAAAAGACCAGGCGACGATGGGGAGGTTCGGATGGGGAGGAACAGAGAGGGCAAGAGAAGGGGCGGTGGAGGAGGAAGGGGGGGGGAGTATAAAATAGCCCGGTAAGGCTCATAGAATAATAATTTAATGGTCCTTTTTATCTTTAAAAAAGGAAGCCGGGAATAAGTAAACGCGCACAAGTATAAAAAAAAAAATATATATATATATATATATATATATATATATATATATATATATATATATATATATATATATATTCATATATATATATATATATATATATATATATATATATATATATATATATATATATATATATATATATATATATATATATATATATATTCATATATATATATATATATATATATATATATATATATATATATATATATATATATATATATATATATATATATATATATATTCAAGGTTTCCACGCCATCACATCAGGTGAGTATTCTTAAATAATCTACATTATATGTTTTATAATTAAGCTGGTTATTAAAAGCTGCTTCTTTTCATTTATATGAATCTAAAACCAATCTGACAATCTGAAAATCTATAATACTAGTGGCAAAGCTTCGAGTACATGAGTACGTGGAGTCTATTAAACTAATCGTCGACGCGAATAATTTGAATGAAGGATTATCTGGAAATAAGTCAGCAGAGCGTTTTCGATGCGCGTATGTAAGTATGTATGTACATACGTACGTATGCCTCTGATGCAATATAATTGTGAGCAAATTGATTTTCAAACAAAGCTAAAATTCGATTTAAATTCGAATGACCATCACAAAAATACATACACATGTACATACATTTAAAAACAGATAAATTTTCGGCATTTGTACTTACAAACTTCTCATAGTAAACTTTAGCAGACATACCTGAAACAAAATAAAACAAACATTTTATGTATATCAGGTGATAATATTTACAATAAATACATATAAAGAAAATCAAATTAAATATTAAATCCTTGCAATAGTAAAAACATAAGATTCCGTAATTTTTACGATTGTTTTTTTTTATTATTTCAAATCAGAGTTTTACTTCTACATTGTACATTGCAATAAATAATGGGTAATGGCAGTAATCCGAATTTGAAGCGTCAAAATTTCTAAAAAAATATTTCATGAATTAAAAGATATTATATTTATCAATATGCCATTACAGATTGCTTTAGGGCGAGATCTATGGTAATTTTTTTTACCTATCCTTGTGCCCACGACGTATCTATTAGTATGGCGCACTACGCTGTGGCTTTTTGTAGACTAGTACATATGTACTAGATATCATATAAATTTAAAACATTGTTATAAATTTAGAATTATATTCAATTAATGAAGACAGATGAGGGTAGGTCGCCAATTTGGCGAGGAACCGTTTCAACAATGAATTCAGATAAATTAGGAATCTCACAAACCCCATACATTATGTTTATATATATATAAAGACGGTAATCTGTGTGTGTGTCCTAACGCTAGCCGAACATAATGAAAGAATCGATAAAAAGCCTAAATTTTATATAAATTAATTTCGTCGAAACTTGCGACGGTATCGAACCAGTGATCTCAAAATAGAATCATATAGGTCTAAACTGAGCTTAACGGTAACTAACACCACGCCAAATCCCATTCTTCAATTCGCCTTTTTTTAAACATTAATTGAAAATTCGTTCTCGCCATATAAAAAACACGTTATTATAATAATTTTATTTAGCGAAGTTTTGAACCATTTTTTTAAATTGTTTTCATATAAACAATTAAATATATATTTTTAATTGAAATTATTGAATTGCAATTAATTTATAATTTAACGATATTTGAAAAATAAAATTAATTCCAGAACGCGGTGTCGATCCTACCCCCTCGCGCCCAGAGCACTGTACGCTGACCATTACACCACGGTCCCGATTGAAAAAATGCTCTAAATAACGTTAATTATTCAATAATTGTAACCAAGGAACCAATCACAGTCGAGTATTCGCGTATCTTCGGTAGTAGTCAGAAGAGGTCGGAAGTAGTCGGAAGTGGTCGGAAGAAATCGGAAGTGGTCGTAAGAGTTCGGCAGTTGGCAGTCAGCTCGATTGTGATCAGATCAGTGAATCGATTTCGAATGCGATTTCGATTTTCATTTCGTATTTGATTTCAGCATGGAAAGTGGGGGGCGTACCACTTCAGAATTCGTAATTTCTAATTCGTGTATCAATTCTTTCCGGAAACACCCGTCTCGATTTCGATTTGCGGTAGCCTCGGGGCGACAGCCGCAAGGGCGCTGGGGGGCAGCCGTCTAGGGGCGGCGGCGGCCACCTAAGGACGGTAGCTTTTTAGGGGCGGCGGAGGCCACAAGGCCGCGGGGCGGCGGCCGAGGTGTTTCAGTTCCGGATCCCGATTACTGTTTCAATTCCGGATCCCGATTTATTTTTCAGTTCTAGATCCCGATTCCTTTTTCATTTCCGGTTTTGGATTCCTTTCAGTTCCGGATACCGATCCCTGTTTTACTTCCAATTCCCGATTTCTGTTTTAGTCCCGCTTCCGATTAATTATTACTATACGTATTGTAACTTTATTTTAAATCATGTATCAATTTGTTTCCGAAACCATCCGTTGAAATTTCAACGGGCATAATACTAGTACATATATAAATATCCTAGGTCTGGCAAACAACACCGATGAGCCAGGGTTTGAACCCGTGACTCCTCAGTTGGTAGCAATTATTATACACTAACCACTAAGCTATAGTTGATCGTTTTAGGTTCAACTTGTAAATTGTAGAAATCACGCAGATAACGCAGACCCGTACAACAATGTACATACGTATGTAAGTAAGGAATTAGCTTTAGGTGACGGGAATATGGATATGTGTACTCATTTTGACATACATACATACATACATATGATTGTTATAAAATTTTCATATACAATATTTTCCGACGAAATTCACCCCAACCTGACAGAGATTAGTACTATCACATTACACATACACTGTACATATTACAACACTTACGAATGCGCAGAATTTATGTCGCAATCGTCCGTTTGACCCTTACGTTAAACAGAAGTTTTTTGCGCGTGCCTCTGCGTAAATTGCGGTTAATCGAATTAGCCGACCGAGCGAACACGCCGAACTGACGATATATCAGATTAATGATCATATTAGTTAGACGATCTGCTGGTTACGCCGGATTCCATTACAAATCGCCTGCGGAGAACACAATTTTCGAGAATTACAATAGCATAGCTAGTGAAAGTGCGAAGCCAGACGACCTTGTCCCCCCGTTATGTCTAAAAAGGTGCGACGTTTCGCCGAATCTTTTTGTTTCATAAAACGTGCGGAGAAAAGGTGTCGGCGAGCAGTTAGGTCTATACGTGCGGATGCTCACTGACAATTAGTAGTCACGGACTGTGCGTTGGTTATGTCCCCGAAGAAGGATACTTGGGTTAATTTATAAAGCGCGTGCCTCGACATCCTACCAATGGCGTGCCAGAATTCGACTGTGTGCCCTTCGACGCAGTAGAATTTCAATTCGTTGTGTTTTGAACGGCCGGAAAAATGTCGGGGAAGAACGGTCACGCGATAGATTCTATTGCATAAAATATCCGCAATATTTTGTAAATAATATGACTGCAACATGAGCGGCATCAATATTTACGCCATCAAAATATTCATATGTTCCCGAGAGCAAAAAATTTTTTTCTAAAATAAAAAATATTTTACGAAGTGTTATTCTGCTTTTTTAATAAGTCAGAAAATAATAGTAAAGTATTCTTTGATATAAAAGTATAGTAAAGTATTCTTTATTTTCACGAAAAATCAAAATAAGGCTAAGAAATAATTGTATAAAGAAATAATATCCTCGAGGCACTGAGAAGATTAAAATTGATAAAAAATATGATCAGAGAATTTTTCGTAGAAATAAACAAATTATACTAATAAAATTCAATTGTGCCGAAAATATGTAATTACATTGCTATAACTTTTTTACGTTTTTTAAACTCCTTGGACTAATAAACAAGGACATAATAACAAAATGGGTGTAAATAATATATTCATATGTAGGTACATGTTTTGAAAATACATTTAACCAGGACAATTCGAGTCGGAGTCGAAGTCACGGAAACGTAGCATTTCAAGCGGAGTCGGAGTCGTAAAAAATCAACCGACTCCGACTCGTTTTTATTATTTTCGTTAATTAATACTATTACGATATCTGATAACTAGAGTCTCCAATTTTAATGAAGTATGTATCTAAATCTACTAATAAATTGAAATTTAATAATTTTTTGATAAAAGCAAGAATTTAAATTATATTTTAAATAAAATCGTTGAATTGCACGTATTTTGATGTGTTGTGGCCAAAATCAAATGTTTCCTCCGTCTCATACATTATTTTATTCTTATTTTTACACACATATTTGTATTTCATGATTTGTTTGTGTACGAAAATCATACACATATACATATTATGAAATTAAATTAAATTTAAATTTAATTAGGGTGAATATCAATTTTGATTTCTTTCATTCCTTTAATTTTTTATATCTTGCAAATCGCTATTATTTTTTTTATTACTAACAATTTTATGCGTTGCCAAAAAAGGTGCATTTTACTAAAATCGTTCGAGGATCGAGTTGGAGTCGGTAAATTTTGCAACGACTCCACAGTCCAGCGATTTAACAGACGTTAGATATGTATATTTTCAAAACAAATATTATGAACTCATAGAAGACAACTATAACATGATTAATTTGAAAATAAATTTCGACATGATTGTAAGCATAAAATATTATTTATATTATATAAAATATTATTTAAATTATTACATGTTTAATATCAAATAAGTATTTGCTATAATTGTATACGTACCGTAATATAGTACTTAGTGTAGGTTACAACCGAGAACCTATCAGCAAAGTTTCACAAACAATGAAGCTTTCAATAAACGTCTATCTATTTCTATCCACTTTGGTTTCGAAAGCTTTGGTAATTGGATGCAGTTTACGTAAATACGTAACCCGGTGTATATTTTTAACCAATTGTATATGAACATTCACGATCTTTAGCCATCTCACCTTATTATGTATCAAATAAAGAGTTTACGTAAATAAGAGCCGGGAAATGAGGTATTATTTGCAAATAATAAAGAAGTTTTATTGTGTGCACAGAGAAGCGTTCAATTTTTTTGTTGAGATTAAGTCATCGAATTGTTCCGCCAGGATTTGCATCAATATTTCAGGATAAGCCTCGGGGGTTGAAGCGAGTTTGTTGCGCCAACTATTATGCCATTGAGCGTAATTCACATGCAGCACCGTTCAGGGTACCCGACGGTGCTTTGTGTCCCAAAATATGAACTTTAGTGAGAATCCTTCCCAGAGGACAATGCAGGAAGGATAACTTCACGTATGTATACATATGGACGAGTACAGGACGAGTACACGAGTGTATGTATGTATTGTATGTATGTATATGTATCCATATGACCGTAATTCCAGAGGCCCCACTAGGCAAATGACATGATCGCTATAGTTTCAGCAATTAAAACCAACGACTACAGCGTAAACGCGTCACTTGAAATTGAATCAAGTGGTCTATCCGGAATGGGAAAAATTAAACCATCCCTATACTTTTGATTTTTTATATACATTGTATGGTCGATTTCCAGTATGATTTAAAATTACAAAAAATTACACCGGTACAATTCATATTTTCTGTTTAAATGACAAATTTGAAAATGGTGATTCATTTGCATATTTTGGAATACAAACTCAAGGAACAGTAGTAGGATACACATAACGGCATACATTTTAGTTAGATATAGATTTCAAATGTTGAGTTTAAAGTCGTTTATCTCGATAGATTCGTACATCGGCACCATAACGATGTCGTAAAAATAAACGGTGCAACCGGAGGTTGGCTCTAAGGGTGGAAATCGTAAAGCATTAATGTATAGCGAGCGATGTCACCTATCGACAAAGTGATTCCTTCCGCCTACCGGCCGGGCGAGAGATTACGTGAGAGGGAGAGCAGGAGGCGGTACGCTTCTAAAACCACCCCCTCCCCCTCCAAGACCTGTCAGGAGACTGTCGAGGACCCCGAAGGGATGAGGAAGAGGTGGAGGGTAAAATTGTTATTGAGTTTGCATCCCCGCGGCGGCAGCTCGACGACGATAATGATAACGACCGGCAGATAAGCGCTTCGATTCGAGCTCCTCGATCTTCCCTCATACATTTTTAGTGGGAAATTTCATACAATAACCGCCAGAGGCAGCTCAATTCCACTTTATTATTAATGCTGTCGAATAAGTCCTTTTGCGATTGGCAAACATTAAAAATCGGACGTGCGAAAATCGTCACGTGTATACTTCAAACGAAATACCTACGTATATAATTAAATACCATTAAAATTGCACAAAGCGAAAAGTGCGGTCGAGAGGAAGCGCGTATCTGCCGTTCGTATGCGCATTTGTGGGCACACAAAGCCTTCGTTGAGATATCCGCGGAAGATATCGCCTCCCCGGTCTCGGATATCTATGAAACTATCGTAAAATTATATTGTAACGTCTATGGCGAATTTTGTTTTACCCGAACAATTCCCCCATCGTCGTCGAAGGGGTTAACGGGGTAGGCTATGCGCGCCTACACGTGGATACGTACCGCAGACTTCTCCCTATAATATGTATGAGTGTGTAGGAAAAGCGTAGGTTTTGGCAAGGTATAATTCGATTTTCTAACCGATAAAGTTTGCCGATATTGCACGGAACGAACGTAGCGATTGTTCAACGTGTTAACGTTGCGATATACGCCGTGGAAAATATGAAAATAAACGATAAAAGCGATCGGAAAAATTGCGACAAAAATGTGCTCTTTTTCCCGTTGGAAAACGACATCATATTTATACACGCGTTTATCGGAAAAAAATAGTGAACAAAATAAGCATGTGTGACTTTTGGTGAAATCTTTAAAATTTAATGTAACGTAAATATCGGTTGAAGCTTGTAAGCTAATGGTATAAATAAGAAATGCACATATATATATATATATATATATATATATATATATATATATATATATATATATATATATATATATATATATATATATATATATATATATATATATATATATATATATATATATATATATATATATCAGTGGCGTGCGGTCCAT
Source organism: Arctopsyche grandis (assembly GCF_051622035.1). Lineage (NCBI taxonomy): Eukaryota > Metazoa > Arthropoda > Insecta > Trichoptera > Hydropsychidae > Arctopsyche > Arctopsyche grandis. The sequence goes on from NC_135357.1 coordinate 15,553,399, forward strand.
GGATGCGGTGGATGCGGCGCATCCCCTATAACTTTAAAAAGCCAAGAGTATTTTTAATAAATATTTGAATTTCGCTTCGATGTATTCTTAGTGATGTACGTGATTATGATGTAGTATATGAGTATATATATATATATTTCACATATCACGTGTTTTTTGTTACATGATGCATTATATAGGATCGCATAGGCGGCCGGCCGGCCACAGGCGAGTGACGCTGGCGAGTAGACGCGCGCGCGACTGAAGTGCGCGCGCGTCATGGATTCGGAGTTCGGACCGATCCCATTTGCGCATGCGCACTATGAGGCTGTCATATTCGCGCGGACGCGTTGACACTTGTTTAACCTCTACGGTGGATTCGGTTTCTCTGTTTGCTTATCTATTGAGTTTCACTTGGAAGCCGCTGTTGATCGATATTTCCGCACGCTACGCCCCAAGTTATTTATCAAAAAGCTAGCCGATTCATTTCTTTAGACGAAGTTAATCATTTATACTGTATGTAAGTTGGTTATTTTTTACTTTTGAATTAAGTTTTCATTTAAATTAGTTTCGTCTAACTTTATTTTTAGTTTACTGTTCCACTACTTACGAGTTTTCATTATTGCCTTTAATATGGATATCGAAAATAACAATGAGAGTGGACTTGTCGTCGAGATCAATAATAATTGCAATTGTTTAATTGAAAATGTGCTGAAAAGAAGATTTGCTTCTCTCCCATTTAATGAAAAGGAGATTATTGTTAAGAGCCCCAAACCCACACCAATATTAAATATTCAGTCTAAAACAAAAACATTTAAAAGGTATTTTAACACAGAAACATACGAAAAAATTTCATGGATTTGTGGATGTGCTCACTTAACGAAATTATTCTGTTGGCCATGTATTTTATTTTCTCAAGAAGTGAATGTCTGGAGTAAATTTGGATTTTCTGACCTAAACAATTTAAGTAAATCGCGCAAGAGACATGAATGTTCTCAAGCTCACATATGTTCTGCTGCTCAATTTAAAAAATTTGGAAAGGGACCTCGTATAGAAAATTTTTTAAGTGCTCAATTTAAAGCAAATATTGAAATGCACAACAAAGAAGTTACTGCAAATAGATACATTTTGTCGAAATTAATAAGCGCGATCTGCTTTTTAGCAAAACAAGAACAACCTTTACGAGGACATTTTGAACACCAGGAATCGGAAAATAGAGGGAATTATATTGAGTTGCTGTATCTGTTGAGTGAATCAGACATAAAATTGAAAACTCATTTAGATAACTCTACGGTGTTTACTGGACTATCGAACCATATACAAAATGACTTGGTATCCGCAATATCAAAAGTCTTGCTAGATGAGATTAAAACTGAAATACGTGCATCAAAATTTGTTTCCATAATTGTGGACGAATCTACAGATATCAGTCGCAAAGCTCAGCTATCTACTATTTTTAGATATGTAGATGAAAACAATGAAATTCAGGAGAGATTTGTTGGATTTGTCGATGTTAGTCCCAATAGAACAGCTAATGCTCTTTTTCAGCACATACGTGAGACCTTGGAAGAATTTGGTTGTTTGGACAAATTAATTGCACAAACGTACGATGGAGCGGCTGTAATGTCCGGGGAGCATAATGGAGTGCAACGAAAAATTCGAGATATTTGTCCTAATTCTTTATTTGTCCATTGTTACGCTCACAGATTGAATTTAGTTTTGTCGCAATCTGTTAAACATATATCCGGATGCAAACGTTTTTTCAGCCGTATGTTGTCATTTTCAACTTTTTTTTGTAAGTCTTCAAGAAGAATTTCCCTTCTCGATTGTCAAATAAAAAAACGATTTCCCACTGCTGCCCCTACACGATGGAACTACAATAGCAAAATTTTAAATATGATATTAGAATATCAAACAGAATTAATGGAAATATTTAATCAAATAATTAATGATGAAGACGAATGGGATACTGATGCTGTCATAAATGCTGAAGTCCTTCATCGTTATTTAAAAGAGTTTGAATTCAATTTCAATTTGCATTTATTTTCTGCAATATTTAATTCGGCAGATTTTTTATTTGAAATTTTACAAAAAAAAACCTTTGACATATCGTATTGCGTAAGTGAAATTAAAAAATTTGTAAAATATTTAGATAACAAAAAAGACGATTTTGATTCATTGTGGAACAAAGTAATAACTAAAAATTTGAATAGAAAAAGAAAATATGCTGAATGTGAAGAAGATGTGAAAACAACGTATAAACTTCACTATTCTGAAATTTTAGAAACTCTTTCAGTAAATACAACCAATCGATTTCGAGATATCGAAAATTTAAAATTTCTCGAATTTTTTAACGTCAAAAAATTTAAAGAATATGAAAATAATTTTCCAGATTTCCTATTTAAATCACTCCACCTAACTTATGGAAAATACTTTGATTTTATGAAATTAAAAAGCGAATTAATTTACATGTACTCAACGCAAGATTTTCATTTGAAATCTATAAATGACGTAAAGGAATTAATTGTGAAAGATGATCTAATAGACGTTTTGGAACAAGTATTTAGTTTAATACAATTAATTTGTACGATACCTTCCACGAGCGCATCGGCTGAACGATCATTTTCGACTATGAAAAGAATTAAAACGTTCACCAGAAGTAGTCAAAGTGAAGAAAGACTCTCTGGTCTTGCTTTAATTGCAATCGAAAAGAAAATAATGTCAAATTTAAAAAACAATAAAAAATTCTATGATGCGGTTATCGATGAATTTTGTAAAAAGGAACGAAGAATAAAATTAAATTTTAAAAAATAAATTGGTCGGTTTTTTTTTCAAACAAGGGACAGCATCCCTTGTTTGAAAAGTCACCGCCCGCCACTGATATATATATATATATATATATATATATATATATATATATATATATATATATATATATATATATAAATGTAGGAATGATTTTTAAACGAGTGTGTGTGTGTGTTTGGTCAAGCTGGGATAAAGTGTGTGTGGTATGCATGGGAGAGACCGGATGCGTGTTGTTATGGTCACTTGTTGGAGAACGAGCCCGAAGACATCATGTACAATAAATAGTCTGACACTTAATCTGTGCGTTTCGCTTGGAATATATATATATATATATATATATATATATATATATATATATATATATATATATATATATATATATATATATATATATATATATATATTTAATTTGAAATGTCCAGAATCTTGGAAAAGTACAATAAACGTTTTATACAGACCACTAGTATTTTTAAATATTGTGAAACGCAAAATATCATATTTAATTACCAACATTTCTCGAAATGAAGAAAAGTGGATCTATGCCGCTTTATTATACTTATATGTAAATATAAAACTTTGCACAGTCAGAAATGGATCCAGGAAAATAAATGTACTAAATAAATAGGGATCTTTGATAGCCGCAGATAAATTCCTCATAATAATAATTGTCGACAAAATAAACAAGGACTTTCATACTGCGTACATAAATTGATTTCGCTCCCTTCTTCGCTTGATATTCAGCTATAACGACAACTGGAAGCCATTTCTTTACGTGAGGGATGATACACCTTCGGGACATACGTATCTTCATCCGGATTTTCGGGATTCCGGGAAGATGAAAGGTGGAAACATCAAAGCGGCAAATCTCGACACAAATTAGATATGACTTTGCAAGCGTTTTCAATCGACCCCTTAAGAGCCTTAATTCGACGACAAAGGAATCCCGTAAATATGTTTGCACTCAATATGCGGTTGACATCATCTCGGTATCTCTCCACCTTCCGTTTTATAAAATATGACGCTGTGGAACTTGTTCAATTTCGGATAATTAATTCTGAATTTCGGCAGTGAGACACGAGTACATCGCTGCTATTTATTTTCCCGTTACACTTTTATAAATTTGACAAACCGTCACACTTGAGCAGATGTGACCGATCGATTCAGTGAGCATCCGGTTACCGCTTGCTTGGACCTAGCGGGGTTCGGAAAAGCTCATGCGCACTTATCTCGTCGATTTTGAAACGTCTTCAGGCCTCGTATTTATGGAGAGTAGGCGCACAGAACTTGGCTCATAAACGGATCACTTTCGCATAAAGGCCACTCGCTATCGCATCGTTTCGAGCTTTTTATTCTCTTTCCAACCCTGGTGTAACCAGGGAGGGGGTCTGCTACGACGGCGATTCTCGATCTTTATGAATCGTAAAGTCTTCGTCTGTCTGTACGTGGGAGAGAGGGGGGAGGGAGGAATCACGAGGCATAAGTGATTTCCAAAGTTTAGTTTATGAAGTTCAACTCGGCGCTTGCGATTGTCCCGATGTAAAAAAAAACGTTTACGATGCCTCGTATCTACCCGGGGTTACCACCAGCCCGGTTTATAGTTTCATCCCACACCCTCATTTTCGTCCCTCGAATATACTTTTTTATGGAATTGGAGAATTGAAATGTAAAAAAATGCAAAGTTTACGTTGATCAACGGATCTACACACGCTGGAGAGTTTGAATAATGAATTTTGCGGTCTCGCAACGCTTTTCCGCCCAATTCGCCAGTTTAATATTTAACCCTTCAAAAGGGCAGCAGACGGGAAAGGCGTTATAATTACCAGTGTCCGTTTACCCCACTGAATTATTCAAGAAACTCGCCCGACAATTATTTGAGGCTTTGACGGGACGATACGGTTAGTATGCGTCTTACTTTGTGATCTAGGACAATGGCTACGCTTGCTTGCAGAACACCCAGAAACGATAAGCTTTTATCAAAACATTAAAACGAAATACGGTACACCAAGTTCCATCAATTGCAAGAATCCGTGTCCACATACAGTATGTAAATAAAAATAATTAATTCAAAAGTTTGTGTATAATAAAAAAAAATGAATGATATTTTTAATCTACTAGATAAACAAACCTGTACCAGTGACTAGATATAGCTTTTCCAGTCATAATCCACAGTATAAATTTTTTGCTGATGCGGCACTTAAATATGTGATTGGGACTACAAGAATATAGCCGATATCAATATCGAAGAAGCTCGTAGGAAGTCCCAAAAAAACACACACACACACACTAATAAAAAAAAACAATGCGTCCCGAAAATCCGGCGGCAAAATTGTGTTTACCCTAGCTACGTTTGCTCGGGGCATAATGAATAAGTCACGTACCAACATTTCGTATATTATTTATATAGGTGTGCGCGCGCGCCAGCGCTCCGACACACGTGATTGGAATGCCGAATCGCATTTTTTGCGGTTAATACAGGACGAACTGAGGAAGAGGGTACAGGGAGACCAGAGGGCTACCGGAGAGGGCCTACAGGCACGCATTTGCGAGAGGAATCCGCAATGGGGGGCTCTCAAATCTGGCCCTCTCGCCGCCGATAATCCAACGATAAGCGTTCGCACTGACCCATTTTTTTTCACAAAAGGAATTCGCAGAGCGTTAAAAAACGAAATTCAATTAAAATAATAACATTTTTAATAAATAATTTTGAGGAAATTATTGTATCAGACAAAATGAAACTCAACAAAGGAATAAAACTTCCATAAGGATATGGTTGAGCGCGGTAAAAAATAAACGTATATTAATTTTTTTTCAATGAGGGTTCATATATATATACATATGTACATATAATATATGTATGTAAATTTACTTAATCAAATAATTCAAAGAAAATGCTTTATATTAATGTTAAAAAAGCAACTCTTAAAGCGAAATTTTGTTTTGCCAAGAAATGTTTATTCATACAGGTTTCAGCTTCGGGAAACGAATGCTGGGAAAATTCATATATTGAAAAATCATAACAAATCTAACTATGGTGAAATCGTTCTTAATTAAACGGACGCAATGTTTTGTCGCCGATTGGAACAAACAAATCGCGTACAACGGTGGCAAAGGAAAATAACTCGACTGTGTGCGGTTTTTACCGTGGAAACTTTACGAACAAATTAAACTACATATGTAATAGGATAAAAGCATTGTTCGTTGAACGGACAGGCATCTGGGATCTACGAGACAACCGCAAACTCGACTGTCAATATGTATATGAGGATATTGCTGCGTTAATCAGCTTAATTGTGAATAATTGCTACATGTTTGTAAATACATACGTATCATATTATGTATGTATGTACGTACAAACAAGCGTTACCTACAAAGCTATATGATATCGCATTGGAAATCTATAAACATGAAAATTTGCATGTTAAATGTGAGAGACGCTAGAAATGTCAGTAAAAATGAATAAAATTACACAACGGGATTAATATATTTGTGTATCAGATTTATATAAAATATATTATGTAGATTTACTTCTTTTGGTGAGTATGCCAACAAAAAATCTCAACCTTAACGGCAACTCACACTCAGGAAACCGACGCACAGAACAAGGATCTCGTGTTCTTCTGAAGCCACTCTGGCAAATTCTTGAACCACGAGTATCTCCTCCTTTTGAAACCCATGTTTTCCCCCGAATGAATTGTGAGCATTCTGTCATATACATCGCACCATATGTCAAAATAATCCTTATTTTTAATTCGGCTTATTAATTATTCATGTGACTTAGAATGCCAATATGTAGATCCAGTGAACTCGCGAGATGCGGACTAGTTTGTAAATTCACATTTTCTAGGGTACTCTTAATGAGAATGATCAATTTTTGGAAAAAAAATTGTATTTTGAATGTTATACAAGGAATATCAAAACCCTGGTCGAAAGTAAAACCAATAACATTGGTTCGATAATGGAGAAAGATTCTTCCTAACGTGCAAATAGATTTATTGGATTGTGAAGGGATCGATGCAAGTGATATGTATTTATGTAAAATATGCAGATTAATGGAAACTTTAAAATGGTTTGAAAATATTGATCGGGGTTTTCGATGCACGAGTGTCTTGTCAATAGAAACGATATCAAAAATCGATAGTTCGGATTATCCGTGTTTTTTATTTACCGGTCCGTAATCCCCGACATTAGTCCGAATAATCGAGAGTAAACTGTAATATGAAAGTAGCAATTTAGATGTTTATATTGCGAAGTATTTCGATTTATTCTGTTTCTAACATCAGATGGTTAATATTGATATTTTGTAACTTGGTAATAATCGTTAGACAATATACGAAATTAATTAACAAGCTCTTCAAACACATTTTCGGAGAATAGAAAATGCCACAAGAGGTATCAACGACAGATTAATTTCAGAAGTTTTAATGTAAATCAAACAATATTGTTAATAATACCTTGGATTTCCACGAAGGGCGGCGTGATGAAGAGCGTTGAATCCATTGTTGTTGGTGAGTGTAACATCTGCCTGGTGGTCCAACAGCAAAGTCAGCATGTCATCTCTTTTCTTTGAAATAGCGTCGTGCAAAGGAGTGTCACCTTCGGAATCCTAAAACAAATTAAAACGTATACAGTGATTGCGTTTCACTTCAAAATAAAACGAAATGATTATAATATTCTATGACGTAACCGACAGTATGTACAACCTATTAATTTCATAACGAATTGTATCTTTCAGCTCGACGACCCTTCACCGGGGCATTTTCAATTAAGTCCCGAAAAATATATGGTCGTTTGATAAAGGCAATAATATACCTATACACGTTTTATATGCTTTTTGTACGCACCGCAGAGGCACACGGGAACAAGTTTTATTTGCGTCGCAAAACGTCGGGCGTTTCGGGTTAAGTGGGACCGAAGTAATGAAGATTTACTGCGTGTAATTTAATTCCGCTCTGATTAAGTTGTTGAAATATTCCCGAATTGTAACCGAAATTGGTTATGTGAATACGGACGGCTTTTATATAAAGAAATTAACAAATTCAACGTCAACATGTAATACATATGTATGTACGTTTTGAGAACCGCCCTCGTTCGTACTGAATTAAAATTATTTAACAATCCATGTACGTATGCATTTGAGGTACTTTTATATTATTCTAATAATCAACTCACCAGTTGATTTTCAATATTAAAAAAATAATAATCCTTCAATTGTTGCAAATAAAAATAAAAGTTCCAAGAATAATCGAAAACTACACAGCAAGAAAGAAAAAATGAAAATAAGAAAAGTAAATAGCGATGAAGCGGTTGCAAAGACAAGTGATTCAGCAAACTGCTGCTTATCGTTGTCCGTTCACATTTTTATTTTCCACTTACTCATCGAAAAATTCACAATTTCGATATAATAAAAATAACCCGACCGTCTTACGCCACATATGTACGTAGTAAACTTTCGAAATAATTTTTCAGACGATTTAAAGTGCAGACGAAAGTCTGAGTGATACAGAATTTAACAGGCCGTAAAATGCTAACATCAATTCTGTCTGCGGTAAATCCGCTCATCCTACAAAAATACTACGTACGGTCACAGCAAGTTCAGGAGTCGTCAAGGTCGGTTTACGAGCGTCATTACGTCGATGTTTGATGAGAACACTAGGGCGTAATGATCTAATGTAGGTTACGTGTGCTAGGTTCAATCTTTAGTAGCAATTCGGCTATTGTACACAAGAACAAAATTATTTTAAATTAGAAAAAAGGGATTTTTTTTCTATTATATAAATACTGTATAAAACCATAACGGTTATAAAACCATATTTTACTGGTCTATTCTAACTTCACTTTCGATTTTTTCATCTGACGAAATTTGGGTTCTTATCCGATCGTTTTAAAACTTTGCCATTTTGCTCGGTTTTGTCATCAATATATAATATGTGGAAATAAAGTCCGCCATTACGATGGTGAAAAGTAATCGAAATAGAAACGTTTGAAAATACTCCATAATCTTTCTAGGTGACGTCTATTGTCCAAACTGTTCCGATTGTTTTTTCCCTTTTCGCCACCCTCTCGCTACGTCAGATTTTAATTGTTTAAACACCTATAACTTTTTTTTCACTCTATATTCTTTGTAAATAAAAACTAGCAAAAGTATGAAATATCTTTGCGCACGTTGTATAATTAGCATTGGGCTAAGAAAACTATTTTCACAATAAAATCAACATACATATTTTCGGTGATCTATTTATTTTATCAATACATTAATAATTACACTGATTTCACATTTCCACAGTGTATTGCACTGTCATAGCTATTGCATACCAGTAGATATATCGTGGATTCAAATCCCGGCAAATACTCGGCTCCTGTGGTTATTTAAAACACATCGTTTTCTTTCCGATTTTCCAAGATTTTCCAATTGTTGTGACGGATCCAAAAAATCGGTATCCTTCCCTTTAGTTTCTCGCAAATTAGAGTTATTAGCATCTCAAATTCTACGTTGCTACATAATGTATTTCTTGCAAATTTGCTGTGTCAAAATTTGTCCATTGTCCACAGATTGTATTCTATTTACCGCTATGTTTGAAAAATTGTTAGTGCTTATCCACAAAAATTAATCTAACCATATGTGTCGTGTGTATGGAACGCTGTATGCTCAGCATAACGAGACAAGACAGGAAGCGGAACACGTGGGTGAGAAGTATGACAATCGTAGTGGAGATAGTGGATAGAGTAAAGAGATGAAATGGCAATGGCGGGCCACGTGACTAGAAGAATGGACGAAAGGTGGACACAATTAGTGCTTGAATGCAAAAGGGTAAAAGAAAGACGAATGGGTAGACGAAATTAGGAATATGTGTGGGGTGAGATGGATGAGAGTTGCGAGTGGAAGCTTGTTGGGGAGGGCGTCATCCAGCAGTGGATTGTGAATGGATGTAGACGATGATGTGTCGTGTCGCCTTGGGGATAATTCCTGTTACGTACATGCATGTATGATGTATTTATGTATGTAATATGTAAAAATTATAAAATCCTCATTTAATTTAAGATAATTAATAAATTGGTGATGTCATCTGATCTTCCTGCATGAGATAAATTAGATGATAAAGGAGGATAAAGGTGGAACTGTTCATCCAATTCCCGCTCTATTATTAATAAATATTCTAAAAATTAACGAGGGAAGTAAGAGTCAAAATACACATTATGACACATTAAAATTATATATTATACTAGCTGAGTCTATACGAGACAGACAAACAGACATTCAATTTTATATATAGATATATGTATATGTACATATTCATAGAAAATCATTTACTATATGCCTATTTACTTGAAATATAAGTCAATATTATGTGTTTTATAATCTGAAATAATACATATTGTATGAATATTTTGTTACTTTTGCAAAGATAGCGGGGAGGGGAACGAAAAGTAGGAGACGATAACGGTTAAAATATTCGTGAACGCTTTTCTTACAGACAGTAAAGCGCATGCGCCCGAACACGTAGTCACACGTCTTCCGTCAGGAAAATACGAGTTTTGAATGCTAAGTGAAAACCACGCTTTCGAAGTTAATATTATATATACACAATATACCGATAGTAAAAGAAAATTCTTCCGCTCTCATTTTTCTCGAAATAAGGGAAAAAAAGTTTTTCCGAAAGAAATTCTCGAACGTCTCGCGCTTTCTTTGAACGTTCGCGAACGTAATAAAACGTCCGTACGAAAAGCGTACGCACGTACGACTACAAATTCGCAAACTTTCCGAGAGTTTCGAGAATTCTGCAAGTTCTGCGGTATAACATTACTTCCATGATATTTGTTGTATAAATGTTGACTTTCGTACTCCACCAAGCTACTCCTGCATCCGATCACACACCATCGATACACACACACACTAAAAATTCTATACTCGAGCACTTTTCGAATGCGAAAAAAGCCTCAGACACATGCAAACAATATCAGAAAGATACAAAGGCAGAAAAGCAATAGAAAGCGGACATTATTTCAAATGTGCGTGCACAAGATTCTATATGTAGTATGTATTTATATACATAATTATACGACGGGCGACATTAAGTTCAGCCGCTCAACTTTAACAATTTCGAGCACTCCTTAAAGTAATTGCTGCAAAACTTCCACGGTCAATCTTCTGTTATGAAAATTATCTTGAATTAAGTTTTGCCACCCAGTTTTTAATTAGATTTGTTCTCGTGCTAATTCGTGCCTCTTTTCCACCATTTTTGGAGACGTTCGGTTTGTAATGGGTCGCCGGAATTGCCAATGAAATAATGTAAAAAACACACCGAAAATATTTAAATATACACGTGTCGATAAATTACGTTTATGCACGAACATCGAAATAAATGCGAATTTAATTTAACGCCGCGATAAATGCAGTAAACACGCTGTAACATTAATTGAATTCGATCAAAACACGCATTAAAATTGTTTATTTGTGTCATAAAAGTTAGGCGAGTAATTCATCTAATTAACGAATCGAATGTATTGTACATTGCCCACACAAAATCCACATGGCGATATATTACATACATACATACATACATATTTATTTCATTTAATTTATTATTTATAATAATAATAACAATAACATGCCCAGTGTGACCTGACAGGTTTCCCCAAAGCGTTAAAATATAATTAATTTTAATTAAAAAATATAAATTTAATTGTTTAATATGAAAACAAAAAAAAAGGTACAAAACCTCGCTAAATAAAATTATTATAATTACGTATATTTTATATGGCGGGGACGAAAATTTTCAATTAATGTTTAAAAATAAGAGATAAGAGATATAAAAAATACATCTTAATGTGAAACGTAAACGAGGTTTGTAAAAATGAGAGGGGCGAAGCCCTAAACGGCAATTAGTCATGGGGGCGCAGAGGGGCGAAGCCCTAAACGGCAATTGCTCAGGGGGGCGCAGAGGGGCGAAGCCCTAAAGAGCAATAGCTCAGGGGCGCGCAGAGGGGCAAAGCCCTAAACGGCAATAGCAATAGCAAATGGGGCGCAGCCGCATGGGGCCCCAAAGGGGGCGCAGCCGAAATCGAACAAATGATTCGATTTATTTTTTTTTCGATTCATAGGCGCCGATTCAATTTATTTTTTAAATGGCAAAGGCTCAGGGAGCGCCGAGGGCGAAGCCCTAGAAGGCAAAGGCTTAGGGGGGCGCCGAGGGCGAAGCCATAGAAGGCAAAGGCTCAGGAGGGCACCGAGGGCGAAGCCCCAGAGGGAAAAAGGCTCAGGGGGGCACCGAGGGCGAAGCCCTAGAGGGCAATTTTTAATTTAAAAAAAAATTATTAATTTAATTTTTTTTTTAATAAAATGTTTACTGTTAGATTATTAGTCATGTTTAAGCGGTTTATGGGGCCCAGCTCTAGAAGGCAAAGGTTTAGGGGACGCGGAGGGCGAAGCCCTAGAAGGCAAAGGCTAAGGGAGCGCCGTGGGCGGAGGCCTAGAAGGAAAAAAATTTTTTTTTTAATAAAATGTTTACTATTAGATTAGTCATGTTTAAGCGGTTTATATTATAAATACTGAGCGAAGCCGGGTAATACAGCAAGTTCAGTTATAAAATAAAAACAAATTAAAATAAATGTATCGGTCATGTGTTCGATCCGTTTGTTGACGCTATTCGTTTATACATACAGTACCGGTAATTGAAAATTACCTTCAAACCGGTAATTATAAATCACTTTCAATTGTTCAATGTTTTCATTTTTTTTACATGAGTTTTTTTGGTTTTATCATTTGATTTAAACTATCGAACATGTCTTACGATCATTTATATTTTTAAATTGTGACGAGATACGAATTTAAAAAAAAACATGTACAAAAGAGGATTTTTTTTCAAATAATAATATTATAGTATATATTTTTCTATGAATTAAAATACAAAGGCAATTGACACATGACAATAATAAATAATAATCCAATATTGAGAATTCAAAATATTTAGAGGTGATGCGATTTCAATTACCGGTACTGTACATACGTAAATCGTAAGCGTATAGGAAAACCGTTTAGTGAATTAAAAATATTGTTTACGCGAAAATAATATGAAACCTACCTCCAGCCCTCTACCTCCAGTATTGCGCCGCTCGGCCAGTTAGACGTGACAAAAAAAATACATATGTCGGTCCTGAATTCGATCCTAAGCCGGAGGAATTTTTTTCAAATACTTTTTAAATGTATTTAATGTAATATTTATATTTAATTGTTTAATGTGAAAAAAATGGTAAAAACTACCTACATAATATAAACAATATAAAACACCGATAGAAAACATATAGAACACCAAAGAGTATATATAGAACTTTTTTTATTTTGTTACTATTCGTATTACATTCATTTCTTCATTTTGTTTAAATCGGTCTAGCTTACGTACACGTATTATAGTACGGCGAGCGTTATCTCAGCCATACAGACGGAATAGCGAAATTTTATTATGTATATAAGGAGATAAATAAATGCGATGCACTCGACATTTTTTTCTATCCATTAAAATATTATACATATTATGAAGTTGGAACGTGTCCAAATAATTCTCAGAATAACATATTTTATTAAAAAAAAACAATAATTTGACTTGGCGGGCTGAAAATCAGTATCACAACTTGTACATAGAAACAATTTGACTACTTAAATAACATAATTTTACAAGTTTGAATTAAATTATACGAAACTACTTTGTATTTCTAAAATGAAATTCATTCGAATTCACTTCATCTCTTCGCAGCAACTCTTTGGAATGGAAACAGTGAAATTCCATTCATCCTCGGAAACAAAAACGCGAACAATCAGTATAAAAAGTTGCCGTAACTTCGTTAGAAAGCGAGCGACGTATAAAACGGAGAAAAGGTTGGTTGTACACAGACCGAGATCAGAATCTGCAGTTGCGGAACTGAGAGTTGCTTCTAATGAAATAAAACTCGGTCACCCCGCTCTAGAATTGCATTAGCATTAGTTATAAAGTTCGAAATAAAATAAAAAAAGCGAACGACTGCAAAAAACGAGCAACCGTACGTCTGACTGCACAAAAAGACTTTTAACCCTTGCCTTAAAGTTGACCCTTGGACGGGTACATATTACAAGTACTTACTATGTACATATGTACATATACTATCCAGCGTCTCGAGATACGATTCCGGAGAGCGAATTAATAACCCAGCATACGACAGACGATAAGAAAAGCTCTCATAGCCCAGTGGCGACAAAGACGAATAACCACTAGTGTGATATTTCGACTACGAAACTTGCAAAATCGCCTTCAATTTAAATGGTGCATGCACAATGTCAAAGTCAATTAGATTTATGTACAAAATTTTCATACAATATTGTTAAAGGGTATATAACCAAAAAACTGGGTTACGCCAATTTGCCTGTTATTAAGTCACACGCTATATTTGCGCTCTAGTACCTACATATGTAGTATGTATGAAAATTTACATGACACGATCAAAGGTTCAAGCTTTGCGTGTCGAACTCTTGAGCTTTTCATGTTAAAGAATGACTAAATATTTATATGGGAAACGAGCTGGTGATCCGTCGCGGGCACCGAACATTGCAAACAAATTTAAAAGCTCAGGATTTAGTTATGACGTGGAAATGGGTTCGAAAGTATCGGTGAAAGCGTCAAACAAATTTTTTGGCATACACAGTAGTGTATTTTGCGACATACAATCGGGGATTTGGACTCGTACCAAAATTGAAAGACACCGCGCCAAAGCGTGTCCATAATGCAGACTGAAGTTCAATAAACAATTTTTGGAACGAATCATCGTTTGTTCTATGCGTAATAAAACATAAGTTTTGCACTTGGCTGCGACGCAAGTACGCTTGAATTTTGGTCTGATCTCAAAAGTACTCTTTTAGTAGTACCTACCTAGATGCAAGGGGAGAAAATCTTTGTACATGTTAGAATATGGCCTTTTCACTGAATGAAAATACGCATAAAAATATAACTACACACGTAAATAAATTTTCAAACAAATCGCTTGAACATAAATTTACTATTTTTTTAGTACATACATATGAAAGTACTAACAAATTAAAACATTACAATACACAATTATATTTATACTATACCATAAAGACAATTTTCTGCAAAAAAAAAATACATACATTTTTACAGAGTATGTACTACATAGGTGGATAGCGTATTTATAATAATGAATAGCATATGTATTTATAATATACTAACGGGGATAGGTTGCCAATTTTGGTGGAATTGTTTCAACAATGAAATCAGATCAATTGGCAAGGGTCTGCTCTAAAGTATAGTCGATCGTTTGCTGTAAGTATACTAAGATGCGCCCCGCGGTCGAAGGCCCGTCCCCCGTCCCCATGTCATCATGGATACTTTGACTTGTTTACAAAGTACCCAACGAATGTTACATAATACATACATATGTACATACAAAGTCTCTTTCAAAATTAAATATTAGATGTAGTTACAGTTAGGTAGTCCGATTACAAGTAATTATCTCTAACTAAATAAATTATTACTTTCTAGCAATCGATCTCATGTTTATAAACCTGCTAGCAAACGATTGACTTTACTCTTAATATCTAGAAGGGACCGGTTTTTGTCAATTTTTTGTAGGAATCGTTTCAACAATGAAATCAGATAAATTGGCAAACTCATAGAAAACGATCCAATTGGAGTCACAAAAAAGCAAGTCTGACCAGCAGAACTACAGATAATACTCGGAATAAATTATTTTCAATCGAGTTCAACCCACTGGATCGAAGCCGGCAAATTCTCGGTAGTTAACATGAACGCAATCACTAAGCTATTCTGCTGACTAAATATGTAAGAGAAATTTTAACTGATAAAAAAACGGATTCATAATGTAAAACCTTCATAATGTCAAAGACGTGACATTTACTGTGATACGATGCACGTCTCAACTTTACGTGACTTATAGAAAACAGCAGCAGCTCCTCTAGCTTTTATCTATTCTACTATACAAGAATGAATGGGCTCACTTAGAGCTAATTTGTCGTTTCCACATCCGACGTCTGAGGAAGGGGACACACATATGTACATATTTCGCGTAGGAGAATGAGTCGCGAAAAATCACATATCCCGTAAAAGTACGTTTTAACACGGGAAGCGCATCCCATAAGACAGTCTGACGGGAAAAAAGGGAGAGCTGAAAAAGAACGACGACGCCCCTTTATCTAGGAGCGGTCGGCGTATCTCGGAAAATATAAATTTGGCCAGGCGTCAGATAGCGCATTCGCGTTCCGCAGCCGGTTGTTTTCCGCGGGAGTTTTCCGGGCGAAAAGGCCCCGCGGCGGGAAAAAGGAGCCATTAAAACCGGGTTCGGAAACGCCTCGCGCTATATGGCTGCGATTTTCCACGCGAAAATTGCGAAACGATACGGTTTACATATGTATATCGCGCACCAATCGGCGTATTGATATGTTGTGACACGAAGGGCGGTTTATCGCCGGGCAACGAGATCGCTCTAGTCAGTTTATGGACAAGTCAAAAATTTGCGCCGTGTTTATCGCACGACAGCTGTAATAACATAAATCGCGGCTTCGAACTCACAGCAAACGTGTTTACTAATGGCGATAAGCCCACACAGTTTAACAAACATCGATTGTATATGGGCCAGATTATGGTTATTGCACAGCGGCATACACGTATGTATGTATGTAGGTACTAAGCATACAAATTCTACACCTACAATTGAAATAGTGAAATATCTATGTACATTACACAAACATACATATGTACAATATGTAGAAGAAAATTCAGATGGTTAATATTTTGATATTTTTTAAATACCTCCTTTATTACTTTATCTGCATATTTTTACTTTATCTACATATGTATGTACGTAGTAACAATAGACGAAGTTTTGTCATCATTTATTTTATTTGTTTATATATCTTAGCTATCAAGCTAATTTAAAAAAACACATCTTTATTTATTTATTTATTTATTCTAAATTATTTATTTATCTTAATTACTTAACTCCAAAATTTATAATTAACTTATGTATATGTACTGTCCGTCACAGAGGTGTCTCTTCGCACCTCGCAAGAATACATCCATTTTATAATTTGCCGTCTATTATTTAAATATGACTTAAACCAATTTAAAACTAAACCATTTATTCCTAATTTATATAACTTATCAAATAATATACTCCTATCGATAGTCTCAAACGCTCGTTTAGTCTAGAAAAAACTCAAGTAAAAAAAAATAAATGTATATAAAAAACTTTAGTAAAAAAACTCATGTAACAAAATAAATGTACATATATAAAAAAATAATGAACTAAAATATAAAAAATAAATGTATATAAAAAACTTTAGTAAAAAAACTATATTAAAAAAAACTCAAGTAAAATATATGTATATAAACAAATAATAAAATTATTAAAATAAAAAGGCAATTTAATCAATATTTCAACAACAAATGTACAAATGTGTGGGATTAAAATTTCAATCAAAATGATTTCAATGATTGGGGTTTCAATCAAAAAGATTTCAATGATTGGGGTTTCAATCAAAATTATGATCCCGGCTTAAACTAATGTAATTAAATATATTACTAAGAGGTATGGGCCGCTTTTAGATCATCACATACATACCAAGGGACATAAAGTCCCAACTATTCCAGCAACAACGGGCATGACGTATTACCACGAAATGGCTGGAGAACGAAACGAATTAACGAGAAGTGTCTCCGAAGTTCAAGGGAATTATACCCAAGCATGCCCAAAAGGAAAGGAGTAGGATAGAGATATGGGTAGTACCCATACTCTTTCTTATAAAGAAAACGAAGAAATGCTTTTTGCACTTTTTCGATAATAAGTAGTTTGCTTCATGCGGATTCCACACAATCGCATTATACTCTAGCTTACTTCTAACAAGCGAGTTGAAAAGCAAGCGAGAAGACAAGGGGTTGGAGAATAATCTAGCATATCTCAAGACAAATCCAAGTCGACGAAAGGAAACGTCAGCGACTGTCTTGATGTGGTTGTGAAAGGTGAATTGAGGATCAAAAGTGATACCCAAGTCGACCATAGATTCCACACGCTTCAACAATACGGATCCAATGGAATGTCCGTGACAATAGAGCTAATTCGCACGTCCATAACTCATAATGGCACATTTACTAGTATTCAGTTCAAGCCCTAAACTGGAACTGAACTCTAAAACAGCGTTAATATCTGCTTGAAGGAGAGAGGCTTGCCTCTCATCCTTAACAGCAAAGAATAGTTTAACGTCGTCTGCAAACAAGAGACATGAAGCATTGCGTAGTACTTTAGGGAGGTTATTAATGACTATTGTAAATAGTAAAGGGCCTAAGGTGGACCCCTGAGTTACACCAGATCGCGTAAAAAATTAAGGAGATTCATAAATACCATATCTAACAAATTGCTTCCTATCACTAAGATAAGAAGCAAAGAGTTTAAGAAGACGTGGAGAAAAGCCCACTTCAGCTAATCTGATCATAAGAGCGTCATTATTGACAAGATCAAATGCTTTACGAAAGTCAAAGTAGGCTACATCAACTTGTCCACGGTCAACTTTAGACATGGTATAATATGGAAAGCAGACAAGATTAGTGGTAGTGGAACCACATGGTGAAAAACCATGCTGCTCATCACACAACAATCTTTTGAACTGCAAAATAATCAAACGGTGAAGGATATTATCAAAAATTTTGGGAATAGCCGAGATGATAGCAATAGGGCAGTAATTTTCAACCTCATTTTTAGAGTTACTTTTATGTATAAGAATGACTCTAGATAATTTCCATTTTTCAGGATAATTACCAGAACCAAGAATAAGGTTAAAAATAAACTGAAGAGGCTCTATGAGCGAATTACAGCATGCCTTTAAGGGCGTCTGCACACTTGCCGGATCGGCCGGTGCTGACCGGCCGCAGCGGTTAGCCTCAATACAAATGAGCGGTAGCCGCAAGTCCGTCAGTGTGGCGGCTATCGCTCATTTATATGAAAGCGGACGTACTGGCATACGCAACGGGCTAGCCGCAACGAACGGTCCGGCAAGTGTGCAGACGCCCTAATACGTCAGGGGGCACACCGTCAGGCCCAACAGACCCCTTCAGCTTCAAAATTGCCATCCTGACATCTCCAAGCGAGACACGCGGAATGTCTATACCGACACCTTCAGTACCAATTTGGGAAGCCAAATTAGCATCAAGGGATGGTGATCTCTGATCAAAAACAGAGCTAAAAATTTTAGCAAAAGCATTAGCGATCTCAGGACCGATATAACTTTAATTATTATATGAGAATGAATGCTCAAGGCCATGTGAAATATGCTTACTCTTAATAAATCTGAAAAAGTGGGGAGGATTACTTGCGATAGCACTCTCCATCTCTTTGAGATATAACGCGTATAAAGCTCACAAATACCACGTTTCACGATCTTCCTAAGAATCCGGAATTTCTCATAGTCACGTAATGATTGGCTACGTTTCCATCTTCTATGAGACAACCATTTTGCACGAACATCAGCTATAAGTTTGGACTATAAGTTTAATGAATTGCGTAGTACCCAGATAACAGATACGGAAACCAAAAAATAGCCTCTGTTTTGCTAAAAAAAAATAATCGCTTGAATTGATAACCGATGTTATCTAAGGCGATGCGGCGAATCCGGCACTAAATTACCGACAGTTTGCAAACGGAGTGATTTCTGTTCGTGCACACCACTGCAACACAACCCCATTGTTTATGCAACAAGATAGCATCCATTGCGTCGGCACACACAAGGGAGAGAGAGAGATACGTAGACGTAGATACTGTAGAAGGATAGCGCAGCTGACTAGTGTTATCAGATAGCTAGTCAGTATCGAAATTAAATTATTCGATGGGAAGGGGTTAGACGCGATCTTGACGAGAGCTCGGACACGGTTCCAGTTGAAATTTAAATGCAAATTTGAGTATGATGAAGAGTTGTATTTTTTACACATACAAGATAATACGAATATATTAATCAAAACGACAAATCATAATCGCTGTAAAACGATTCAAATATACATATACATACATATGTTACAGTGAAAGCATATTTCAAGTGAAAATATATTTTCACCAATTCAAGCAGTGAAAATGTATCAAACAATGAATTTACAACGTTCAACTCTATAAATTTAACCCTAACAACCCAATCTTAAATGAATAGGGCCAACCCTTACTTAACCTAACCTATCATAACCCTTAAATTATACCAACCCTAACAATCTAATCTTAAATGAATAAAACCAACCCTTAAAATGTACTGGTTATGATTTCACTCAAACGTAAGTGAAAATATATTTTCACTTGAAATATAATTTCATTGTGACATATACAAATATGAAAGCCATGTAGATAAGTTCACCTATTTATAACATATATTTTTCATGTTGATGCTCTTTGACAGTGTTAATAATGTTTGAAATATTTTTATAGCAGCAATTGGCTGAAAGTATTTATGTATTTGCCCATGAATACATACATACATACATGCATACATACATGCATACATACATATATCGTTTCTTTGTACTACAGAAACGAATTCTATGGAAAAGTAATGCTGTATGCGAGATTAAACACAATTCCGCTCTCGCAAGAATCTATTCCGGTGTAAGTCTTTTAATATCATCGCCAAAGGAGGGATTCTTATCGTGCGCAAAAGCGAAAAAAGGGTCGATCAAAAAGATACGCAGTTTAATAAGGCGAGATAATATTAAACGGCTACGAATATAATAATATGTAAGGGCGCAGATAACGGACGAGAACCAAAAAAAAAAAAAAAGAGCGCGAAAGAAGAAAAGACGAGCTTTCCCATCGCTTAAAACAATACCCGTGGGAGGAATAAAAACAACGCACGGATATTGGCTGAAGGAAAGCTGAAAAGTTAATTTGATTATGTGATTCAGGCGGGGTTGGGAGGTGTTCGGCTTATGACAGAGTGAAGGCTACAAAACATACTTATTTTAACAATAAGAAATAAAGTCCATGGAAAACAAAAGAATCGCACGAAAAGCCCACGCATTCGGCCAATCGAAAAAGGTCGGACGAGAAGGGATCGAATGAGAGAGATATGTGGGGCTTAATTAAATTCTCCGAAGACAGTGAATATGGTCGAAGACGTCGCGTCGTATCGATAACTTAAGTACCTATTAAAAATTGGAACATTGAAGCATATTTTTATTATTTTATTGTTACAATCAATATACATACACTCGTCATTACAGATCGCTCCAATGCGACGAGTGTACGATAACGGTCAGAAATACAATAATACATATACAGTCAGAATACATAGCATATAACAATTAATCAGTACAGAAATATGATTAATTGTTTGTAACAATTAATCAGTACAGGAAATGATCTAATACCAATTTTCAAGAACCGTTTCAACAATGATCAGATAAAATTGGGAAACTCTGATAGAGTAACGATCGATTTGGAGTCACAAAACCCCCAAACATAACCAGCAGTTTGACGAGGACTCGAACCTTCGACCTCAGTGGTGCTAAATATATACGATACCATTAAGCCAAACTGCTACATATGTATGTACATACAATAGCTCACACCTACAAATGCTCCCTCGATCGGTGTAGCACACTCGATATCACATATATCGACAAAGTCACGGAAGCCGTAATTCAAGAGCGATCGGGGAATAAATCAAAACGCGCCCAGGACCCCGGAAGCGCCATAAGTCGCCCTAACAGGTAATAAAGCCCTTTTCGCCGTTGAAAACAATCACGACCCATAAATAAGGCCCAGCGTTCCCTTCGGTAATGAACGTTCCGATCGTAAAACAAAAGAAGAACTTTTGGAAGCGAAAGCGAAGGGAGGCAGGCAGGGGTCTCGTGTGCCCCCGAATATACTTAATTTCGCAGCTGACCAACGACGCTCTTTATGGTCTTTATGTGCGTAAACATGGACCAGCGAACCAGCGTACAAATTATCGTGGTTATATGTAATTCAATTGAAATGATCGGGGTGGATTTGATGACTCGCTTTTTGATTGCATTCATGAATAAGATGGACGGATTTTCCGCGGCCCGATGTTCGGAAGGTCGTAAAGAGTTCGTCATAAAATTTATATACGTTTCGCTACAACTTTCGTTAAGCGAAGAAGTAAAAAATCTAATTACATACAAATACGACCGCAGCCGCCATTACGATTTTACATCCCGATAGGAATTTCAAGAAAATTTGTAAACAAATCGCTGACTGTGAAATTAAAATAATGGATCAATACTTTGTATCGAATGGGGAGATTTTATTTTTAGAAATATTCTGAAAAAAAAAACGTTTTCAATCATAACTATGTATATACATACATATTTACATATACGGCACCTGAATTTTCTTCGCAAGCAAATGCGTAGTACATAGTTGGTATGTGCGACCGGTAGTTCGGCACGGCCCGCCGCTCCCAAATTGTTTCCATCGTAATTTTCCCTCTCATCCCGCATCCCCTCCCATTTCGGTCGGTTTTCCACGGAAAAAAGGGAAAATTTCGCCGGCGGCACGTCTCTCGCCCGCTGGACCGGCAAGAAATCAACGGGCAATTAAATTAGGGACGGACGGTCGCTGATCTACAGAGGCTTCGTAAGACCCCTCCCTCAGGCTCCGGGCCTGGGACGACTCACACTACCAGTCCCGGTCAGGAAAAACTATCAGACGAGCTTTATCTAGTCAAGCGGTTCGAACCTGGGCTTTGCCTTTGCACCGTGGCGATGATTTCGCATAGGAGATCGGTCGTGCAGAAAATCGCAGCATCAAAAGGGATGAATCGAAAACTGTGACCGCGCATTAAAATACTTTAAAATGCTAAAAATCCCTGGCATAGAGCACACTTCATGTAGACCAAAATCAATTATTCACATTTATGTAGATTGAAAACAAACATATAAAAATTTTATGTAATAAAAAGACTAAAAAACTTCTAGCGTGAAAGAAAATTCAAAATACGTATGTATATATGAACTTCGATACAGTATATTAAATATTTCCAACCATCTTAAATTTAATAAAATGCCTCCCCCTAATCTTCCTTGGAATTCAGATTTAACGTAACGCACGAATTGATAGATTCGGCGCCTTCAGAAAGCTTTCGCGACAGAACAAAAATAATAAAAAAAAGGAAAATTTCCAAGCCGTTTGATTTACGACCGCCCAAGCGGGAAAGACTGTTTACATTTCCAAAAGCCGTAAATTTGGATTTTTCTTTACCTAAAGATGGCTACGTAATAAAAAAAAACGGTACGATCCGTCTGGAGACGGGAAGATAAGTGTACCGTAGTCAAAACTTCATAGACGTGCCGCGGTATATTTTCCGGCATTTTCCCGGCAATTTCCCGCGCTTAGCTAATTCGGGCCCCGTGGATAATTCTTTCGGGATTCCGTCCCTAGCTCAGCGAAAGGCTCAAAGTTTCCAAAATCTAGAGAGACTTATGCGGAGCCTTCCTTTAAGTCGTAAGAAAAGCCCGACTACACACAAACAACCTAATGATACACACTTTATCGTCGGAAAATAATGAATATGAAAAAGTTATTATTAAAGATAAAAAAACACTTGTTGTTATGGAATTATTTTAAATTTAAACAGCAGAAAAAAAACTTTTGAAATAGTAACGAAACTTGGAAACTAAGATAATTTACTTAATTTACAAACTGAACACAATTTTAATAAAAATACAAGCCCCGAGTAGGGAACAGGGGAGGGTAGAATTTCAAGTTTATATAACGATTTGTAGCGTTCAGTGGAAACGTCTAAGTAACTTTTGAAATAAAAGTCACTTAGTATATCAATTCATTCGCATTACACGATGACGATAGCACGGGGATGGGATCGAACGCGTTTGTTTGAATGTACATATGTACATACATACAGATACACATATAAACGTGTACATACAAGTATGTATGTTGTACACGGAAATTAAAAATTCACGAGTTCCATAGATCAGTTATTAAAAGATGAGCTAATTAATTGGCGCGTTATGATGTGAGTGTATCAAGGTTTTGCGGTAGTAATCATAGCCTCGAAAGTGATAATACGAACGAGATAAGTGTTACAATATTTGAACACATTCGCAAATATGTATGGGTATTCACTGTAACATACATATGTATGTTACAGTGAAATTATAATTTCACTGACGTTTCAGTAAAATTATAACCATTTACATTTTCACTGGGTATAGTTCAGTGAAATCATATCCAATTACATTTTCATTGGCCCCATTGATGATAATGATAGTGCGTCGCCGACACGAATCGTGCCACCCCACGTCACAACCGATGCTGAACTCACACTCACACGCCCTCCCCGCAACCCCGCTCCATTCCCACTCTCCTCGTGATCCACTATCTGTTTCGATTTGGCTTTTTTTGAAGCCACGTGTATAGGACTGGATGCGGAAGCAAACACATCATAATATGTATCTTAGCAGCCAACACTTTGTTTAAGGTTAGGTTAAGTTAGTGTTGGTTGTATAATATTTAATTAAGGTTAGGTTGGGTAAGGTGAGGTTAGGGTTAATTTTATTTATTTAAGATTAGGTTAGGTTAGGTTAAGATAGGGTTGGTTTTATTTATTTAAGATTAGATTATTACGGTTGCTAGTACGTTGTAATTCGAATTCGTACGTTATAATGCAAATTACAAATTCACTGACATTGAGAAGTGAATTTGCAATTCTATTGTTATATCCGTACTCACTGCTTGAGTCAGTGAAATTATAATAAATACAATAACAGTTTCACTGTAAAACATACATCAAACTTCAATTATTAACAAACACAATCTTATACGATTCATCGGTACAAAACGCTCACAATTACACACACTATCTACCGATGAAATTCGACACAACTTCAGAGTCGTTTCTGGGAGGGGAGGAAGGGTGTGGAGCAAAGCGGCAAGAAGTGTTTTTGACAAATCGACAAGCATTTGGAAATTGTAAAGTAAGACGTATTACCTGCGATTTATACCGTTCGGCTCACAAAAACTGAGCTCTAGCCGATTCGAGAGGCAATATATCCAGAACGGCAACTAGACGCCAGATAAAACCGAAGACGTTTGAAACAAATCTCGACCCCCCTCCTTCTCCTCTATTCCGACTCTCCACCCCCCAAGTCGCATAAAACATACAAGAAGTTGTATCTAAGCGTTCTTAATCCGATATGTGCGATATTTCGTCGCCAAAATATTCCGAGGGGGAATTCGGCGAGGAGTAACGTCTCGAGCGTGCGCACGCACGTCTCAACGAATTCAGCCAATACTCTCCGGATGAATGCGGATCACGAATTATGAACATATGTATATTATAATATTAAATACTAGCTGTATTATCCGGTTTCGTTCGGTATTTGTAATATAAACCGCTTAAACATGACTAATCTAATAGTAAACATTTTATTAAATTTATTTTAATAGTTTTATTTTATATAAATTTATTTGAATACTCATTTGTTTTTTTTTTATTAAATTGACTGTCACGAACAAACAAACATATATAGTAAGTCTTTTATAAAAAAATATATCTATACGAAATTATATGTATACCAGAATCCAGCGCATGCGCCCCCCGCGCCTGCAACCCCCGCGGCTGTGCCCCCCGCGGCTGCGCCCTTGGCGCCTTTGCCCCCAGGGATTTCGAATCCTTTGAATCGAAAAAAAAAATAAATCGAATCATTTGTTCGATGACGTCACAGATCTACGAACGAACGAACCAAGGACACATACATATATACAAAGTATCTTTCCAAATTATACATATATTAGATATATGTACGTGTGTATAATTTTGAAATTATTATGCGCGACACTAAATCCGCGACGATTGTGTAAAATTGTTTTATACGAGGCCCGATTGGAAGTGCGCGAGCGGCGTTAAAAACGTGCCCTTAACGTACCGGTATGGGGGGGGGGTCGTAAAGGGCGAAACCGGTTGCGGTAACGACCGTCTATTGTGAGACTATCAATAATTTACGGCGACGTTAAAGACGCGTACAACCGGCTCTATTAAGTCGACAAATAAAATTACAACATGTCGCAGTCGTAGCAGCTATTGTGTGATAAGCTACGAAACCGAGCCAATAACTGAAATCGGTGCTAGTGCGTAGCTTTTCGTAGTTTACTTTCAGATATATGTAAATACATACTTATGTATGTATGTACATACGACAGATAACAACACTCTTCTTTGTATTATAGTATAATGAGTATATCATATGTAGGCCACTGTTAGCTATGCTTGTGAGATGGCGATAAAAACAAAATTTTCGCGATAATTACCACAACTCCGCCAGACACGGTTCGTGGAAATTTCTCTATTTCTATCGCCCAGCCTTACTTGAGGGTGTGTTATGGATATAGAAATCTCCAGGCACCGCATCACCGCATCGTATT
Organism: Arctopsyche grandis; assembly: GCF_051622035.1. Taxonomy (NCBI): domain Eukaryota; kingdom Metazoa; phylum Arthropoda; class Insecta; order Trichoptera; family Hydropsychidae; genus Arctopsyche; species Arctopsyche grandis. Next base: position 15,579,622 of record NC_135357.1, read on the forward strand.
TAATTTAAATTTAAAAAAATTATGATCAGCATACCAAATATTCGTTAAAAGCTTTTATTTAGATTGTTTCATTTTTAGACTATCCAAGTCCTTTGAATCCCATAGTGCTGTTGCCTTGCTTTTCAATTAATTTATAAGTCAACTGTTGTTCACAATATCAAAGTAATATTGTTTGGAATCCTTGCTATGCATATTAATAATCTAGAACGAATAAATACAAAAATCCCATTCCTAATGCAATTCCAGATTTCTTTACAATGATCGTTTTGCTTCCTTACAATTTAAGTGGAAAATTTATGATTTATGTTATTTATTTAGGCTTTTGAATTATAATTGATAGTCATTATTTAGTAAGCAAGATTCTATTACAATTTCCATTCAGATCACTCCGTAATCCTTCATTATTTCTCAATAATCCCTGTTCTACCAACTATTCTTGTAATTAATTTTTATATACATAAGTACATACATCTTGCTCTTCTTCTAACAATATTTCCCCTCATATCGTCAATTTTGTTGTTCCTTGTCTTGCTTTAAATTTTTATTATTTAGTCATTTATCTCATATCTTCCACTATTCTAAGCTTTTCTTTATTTCATTGCTAAAATTTATTGTTAGAAACTTTTTTGGTGTCAATGTCAAATATGAACGTTAATACATAATTATGTTAGATTCTGTTTTCAAATAATAAATAAATATGTGAAATAAAAAAAAATTCACATATATATTATATACTAGTTGTTTAACCCGGCTTCGCTCAGTATTTGTAATATAAGCAGCTTAAATATGGCGAATCTAATAGTAAATATTCATTTGTTTTTTTATTAAATTTATTTGAATCGAAAAAAATATATATCGAATCCAAACCATATCGAATCGTCGTCATAGAAACTTTGATTTGTTTTCGATGTTACCAACCAACATTACATACTTACAAAGTCTCTTTCGACATCATATATGTATTAGATGAACATTATTTCAGCCAAAGTGTACATTTGTTTAAGAATATTTACCAATCATTGTATTCCGAATTTTTCATTTCAGTTTTACATATTCAATTAGCATGAAATGCCGTTTATCCAAAATAGCTTTTATCAGTTCTCGCTAAAAATTAAAATACTTTTTAAATATATAAGTGAGGGGTGGGGGGTTGGGAGATTTGCAAAATTTTGATAGAGTGTTGTACCGTCTTTGTAAATATTGATGTTTGCAAAATTTTAATATTCTTGGCTGGATGTACGTAAGTGGTGAAAATATTGCAAGAATCCTATTAAAATAGATTTGATGATTGTCTAGGTTAATAAGAAGTTCTATTCGGAAATCTTAAATATTAACGTATAGTTAATTATATTTTACACATGCATACAAACATACACACATGGAATCGTGGAAATCATATTAATGGCGTCGGAAAAACTTTATCATGGAGTACACCGAACCATTCATTCTGTAGCATTTATTGTCTTCAACATATAAATCAATTAAGCGAACGGAATACCAACTACTACCTGAAAATTTTATAAGCAGATACATACATACATACATTATAAATGGCAAAAGTAAATCATAATATTCGGCGAGTGTGCACAAACTAATTACGAAAACGTACCGTAGCAGTACCTAATCCAGATAAAGCAACAAAATCCTAACACACGAATAAAAGAGGGAAAAGCGCACAAAGGAGGCTCGGTAAAATCCACAGCGAAAAGGGGGATGTTCGAAAAGGTTCAACGGCAGAAATCGTCCATTAACAAAATCACTAACAACAATGGTCACAAGTCGCAGAGAAAAACAATCGTAATGCGAGATCAACTCCTAGTATCAGACAGACGTGTGAGCGATATGCGATTCGACGAAATGAAAGTGAATCGAAATGGGATTTGTCACGTTTATGTAAATTTACCGTAGTTGGTTGTGTTAATGGTACAGCGTGCTGCAATAATGTCACTCGCCGAACCAGCAGCCGCAACAGTATTGTTCGCCGTCAGTAATTAAACGAATTCATATCGTGCCTGGGATTATTATAGCCGAACGTTCTGCGAGCTCTCAAGATACGACATTTCGAATTAATTAAATTTAACCTATTCAAATAGTCGACTTCTCCAGCCCTTCCCGCTCGATATACATACACACAGTTAGGTCGCTGGAATATTCTGGGGTACGGTCAGCGCATTAAAGAAGACTTGCACAAAGGGACTACAGTAAGTCATGGTGGAATTCCGAATGAAAGTGAAAAACAGTCAGTCACGGAGTACAGGAATTACACACGATTGATTTAATTTATTGGGAGTACACATGGTAAAACTTGAGATTATTTACCTTTGAATCTGCAAGGATTTCAACGAGGGAAAGAAGACGCTAGTTCGTAAATTAACGTTGAAGTTCCATGTGTGAAAAAAACAATTGAAAGTTTTAAAACTTTACGATAAAATCGATTATTTTGTTTGAATTGAAATTAGATTTTTTTATTATTATTAATGTAATTGGAACATTTATTTCATATTTCATCGTTTTAATCAAAATAATAACGACAATTTCAATGGCTAAAAATAATTACATGAGGGTTTCTTTCCCCTTTTACAAGGTTTATATTAGTTTCATAATTTTGGACACATATTTCATGTTTATCAAGTTGATTTAATTATCCTTCGTACGTGTTTAATTATCTTCATAATGTGTTTCAATTTTGACTGTCAAGTAATGAATAACAAAACCAGTTCATTGAATTGACAACTAAAATATAACATGAATATAAATGAGAAAAAAAATTTCAAACACAATTCACAATTTAGCTGAAATAGTTTCCAAGTATAACAGTAAATTAAGTCTGGTTTGGTGGTTTTTTTTTACTGTATTTATGTATTTACGTAGTAACAGATGAAGCTTTGTGATCATGTAAGAATTCGACCTCAAGATTTTGTGTGATTCGAATCTTTCAATGATCACATTTTCATGGGTTGTTAAAAAAATGTGTGTGTGTGTCTGTGTGTTTTGCATATAATTCGAACGCCATTAATCTTATCTAACTGAAACTTAGTATCAGTTACTGTAACGTTTATCATTACGTTGTAATTTTTTTAACCCGAAATTTACAATTACACCTGAATTAAATTACATACAAAAATTTTGCAGCATCTTAGAAATGAAGATAATATTTGATTCATTGTCTTAAAATATCATAAAGCACGTGTGATACCAGCGTTGCTTTTCGCTTTGCGCGGAGGTACATAAGTATTTTCGCGAATTAAGTAATCTTGATTTATTTCTGTAAAATTTTCTCCAGGAATATACACTAAAGGGTTATAAATTCAACAAATATGTACGTATTACTATGTATTATTTGAATGTAAAAGAAATTTTACTAATTTTGATTAAGATTTTTTTTAAATAATACATGATAAAATACCGAATGATCTTGAAATTACGCTCTTGGAAAACTTTTAATCAAAAGTCACCGTTCGGCGAACACATTTTGAAACCACATTTAATATATTCAAAAAATGTGACCTTAGTAAGTTCCACCGACATAATAATTCACCGTACCATGAAATTGTTGGGAACTAGCGTGACAAAATTATCCTCGTGGTTATTTATAAACTTTCGTGACTTAATATGGTTGTTTATGCACAATAATATCTCAAGTCCGTATTTAACTTGATTTGAACATACATACATAGTTTGGCATATACTATTACGCGTCTACATAATATTAAAATAAAACGTAAGAACTTGTAATTTTTTAAATTTAAAAAATACGATACTTGAGGGTATACACTATCGTATATGATTCTATACCGTTCACCGAATTCGGAATAATCGTCGACATTATTGATGTATTTTTACGGTATAAATCGACGTCGCAACCACATTTTCGTCGCCAAGTTAATCGTAACGACCGCGCAGGGATTCGGGCTCAACATTGCCGATTCGGTAGTCAAATAAATCAAGCGGTTCCCACGCGAGCCCTCTCTTCTCTATTGGCTCTTTGCGTCACGAGCATGCTAAAACGCACACTATATTCCCAGCAAAAGGGAATAATGATCGTTTTTCTTATTCAAACGCACTCGGGATACAATTTCGGCAGTTCTAAAAAAATTAAGAATACTTAAAAAAATATTTCAAGAATTGGTTGATTGAACGTGTGTGTGTACACTGAATGGAAAATTTGTATAGGCACAATTTCGTACACGCAAATGTACGGGTATAGTCAATTGGGAAATGAAAATATCCCACAGTTAAATTAACCGGTTCAGTTAACTGATGGCTGCTGAAACGGCGTGTCACTCGGTTAGCATTTGATTTACGGTCGACTCTAACAAACCGCTCGTCACACATATTACATACTACAGACATACATTTTGTGCATATGTATGTATAAAATTAAACATATGTATACGTGTTAATCACAGTATCTCTCAAAATACACTGTAGTTAGTTAAGAATAATTCAATAAGATTATGTATCGATGTTACCGGTTCACCTACGTACATATGTACAAATGTATTGCTATCCGTATAATTTTTGTTTCAATAAGTTTGTATGTATGTATGTATCCATATTGTACATATAATACATATGTAGTCTCACAAATGCGTAATGGAATTTTGTTTAATTAAATTAAATTGCCGACGGCCACGATTTATGGGGGGGTCCGATAAAGTATTAATGTATGGCGCGAAGTTATGAGGCTGCCGGGGAAGGAGTGAAGGGGAGGCAGGGCGTCTCTGGAAAATTGAAAACTGAAAGCAGATGCCGAATGTGGCTGGCAGAAACCATTCTTGGCGAAGAGTTTCGTGATTTACGTTCCCCTCGCCAGTTTCGTGGTAAACCCCACGGCCCCTTGCCTCATATTTTAGGATATCTTAGCCTCATATTTTCTTTATAGATTTTATATTAAATTAGCCTTCGTCGCCTTCAACACCTCCCCTAAGAAAGACATCTTTAGACGGAAAAGCGTCTTACGGCATGACGTCACGCGACATTTGTGGAAAAGACAATGAAAAGCGTGACATGGCTACGTTGAGTGCGGAGAATTTCAAATAAAATACACTTATGTATTACTATATTTTAAGAGAATACATAGATAGCATCAAGAATAAACACGAAATCTTTCAACTAATTAAAATTATGAAAGTATGCAATATTATATATTCTTCATTTGAACGTGAAAACTCAACTGGTATCTGTATAATAAATTAGATACCTCGTTACTAATAGGTGAAATAAATTTAAATTTAAGATTAAACAATTTAACGAAAAGCTACATACATATGTATGTATGTAGAGCTGATTATGATATGATAAATATACAATGTTACATGATGAATATACATATGTATTTTACAGTCAATCCGTATTCCGCAGTAAAATTAAACTTTCACTAGTAGAATAACACTTTCGCCAACTGAGTCAGTGAAAGCACATCACACAAATTAGGACATTGAAAAAAATCCCGTCAACTTGGATTTTAGATCATAATAGTACCAATTTGAAGATTATCCAATTTATAAAATACAAAGCATTCCATTTGGACATACTACAAAAGTTCGTCAAAAGTCATGAAATGTGACTTTTGATTTAATTAAGCATATATACACTGAAGAAGATATCCAAAAACTTTTGTTAGAGGTAGAAAAAGAAGACACTGCATTGATAAAAGTATCAGAAGTGATTAATGTACATTAATGTGAAGTATTCAGAATGATTTACCTAAAAGGCCAGTGAAAGTAAATTTCACTGCTAGTATAAAATAATTGTAACTTATATGTATGTACATATGTACATATGTATATACACGTATAGCACTCAAAGCTTCGGAGTGGAAATGCATAGTCGAAATAGTGTTTTGGGTGAACGTAAATCATGAAATGCATATTGCATATCAATTAAAAGTTCTAGGATTTAAATCCTAATCAAATTGACAACATATTCCATTTCATCGGCCATTTCGGCTATCAGCCAGCGTGTATTTACCAATAAACCACGACCTTTTTCTGCGTGATTATGAACGTATCAGTCAGAAAAAACCATAAAAAAGATATTAAATCAAAAAACACAAGAAAACTTGGATACATCTACGTCGACATTATCAATGTACATATACCGATATATCTATTAATATAACAAGAACGTTTTTAGCATATGTTTAAAGGTAGAGAACTTAAATAAAATTGATATTATAAGGATTGCAAGATGACTCTTTCGGAGGATGCGAAGAGTTCACAATAAATTATGTTTTTAAATTTAATAAAATGTTTCACTGTACTCACTGTTTCACTGTATGTACATATGAACGGAAAAGAAGAAACGATTTTGGAAAAGAGGGACTGATATTAGAGTTTAAGGAAGACAATTAAACCAACAACGCGACAATGAATGAGATTTACGAACTTCCTACATCCGCGCAAGAGCCACCTTTGTTGCAAAGTCGTCACAATGGGAAAAGCAATGAAACGATACCCAAAGAAACTATTATTATTATTGCAACATCTAACTAAAATAATAAAAAAAGAATAGAATAAAACGGGGAAAGGAAAGCGTGAAGGATGAAATGGTACAATTGGGATTTTTATTCATACCATTTTCTGCAACCTACCATTAAGGTGAGGAATATAATAAATGTCATATGAAACAAAATATAAATAAATAATATTACTTTATAGGATTACTTTATATTATATTAATTTATAATATTACTTTATAGGATGCAATTTCGTTCTTTTAAATGAAATGTTCTGAATTAATACATTTAACTACTGAATAATGCGTAACTTCCATTAAAATGTATGTACATAACATACTAAATTTCATACATATGGACAATTATGTATGTTTAAATATCAAAGGGTGATCATTATTATTCTCTCAATGAATCACAAGTGTAATATTTCAACATTATACAATGTTATCGAATTAAAATTGGCATATTTTGAGGATTTTAGTATGCGGTGAATTAAGTTCAGTTATGACCCAAAGTCAAACGAGGTGAAACGTATATTATGATAATATAATCGAAATTAATTCAGAGAAAGATAAAATGAGTCCCGGCCAAACATACTATACATTTATTTATTTAGTTTATTTATTTAATAGTTTTGGACCATTGTGGCATTACAGGAAGAACCTAATGCGCCACAATGGCCTACATTTGAAAAAGATATAAAAACATGATATAAAAACAAGTAAACTGTAAATAAAGGAAAAAAGCAAAAGCAGAAAACATGGTAAAATAAAATAATAAAAAAAAGTAACAAAAGGAAAATAATACATCATTCAGAGAGAAAAAAAATAACAAGTGTAAAAATTAAAAATAAAATCCATAAAACCCATTCTTTGTTTACACTGAGCAAAATTAAAATAGTATATAAAAATGTACAACGGAGAAAGAAAAAGTAAAATAAAATAAAACAAAATATGAATAAAAAATAAAATCACAGCGAGGCCCAAATGGAAGAGAGTAGATTAAGATTCCACTCATTCATCACATTCAAATTAAGAAAGTAATGATGAGCGCAGGTTACCAGATAAATATGTTAAGATAATATCCGACAATCTACGCTTCCCAAGGTGGAAAATATCACATTCAGGAACAGCAGCAACGATTTCATTGAGAAGTCGAATAGCTCTTGGAATAGGAGCCATTCGAAAAAGAACGGTGCGAGCAGCAGGTAATATATGTATCCTCTTTCATTATATGATATACATACATATATGTATGTATATCATATAATGAAAGAGGATGGTAGAGCCCTTGAGGGGAAATGAACTATCGGAAAAATTGAGAATTTTTCTCGGAAAACGAAGCAATATGACGGAATTTTCAATTAAAATAGCGCAGTTTTATGAGTTGATATTAGGGTCTCCAATTCGAGTAATCAAATACTCGATCCTCGAGTAATTTTTCGGCCATTTTTTTATTCTGTCGATAATCAAGTATTTTGAAAATTTATTTGATTTAAACTCGCAAATCAAAAATTTTGAAATATTTCGAAAAAAAATTTATTAACATCATGCTTTCGGCGTTGATGCCCAGACAAATCATATTATCAGATAATGATTTTTATTGCATAATTTCGGTCGTCGGCTCTATGTACTAATAGGATTCGACGGAAATTTTTCTTTTGTATCTTTGTGTTCTACTGACTTATCTTATCAATGGCAACAAACAATATGAAATATCAAAACATATATTTTGGATTTGCCGACTAATGGAGATTTGCAGCTTTGGCGTAAACTGTCGAGTAATTGGAGACTAGTTGATTTTATTTATTTTATTTTTAACATATTAGCCACAGTTACATTACAGATAGTTCTAGCGCGTCACTGTGGCCAGTCATATAATCAAAACATCATAATAATAATAGCCTTAATCATAATAATAACAACAATTTGCTTTATCTTCATGGAAAAATCAATGACATTAATAATTGATAAAATCAGCCACTGGCGTTGCTCAATAACCACTCAAACAGTTTAGCGCAGTTTACATTGAAGACGTCAATTTCATCAGCAACCCGGTTGAGCAGATATATCACTCGAAATATTGGAGACGTTGACAACATATTTGTGCGAGCCACATGAGGATAAAATCAAATCACGATTCCTCAGGTCCCTGAACTTACCAGGTGCATAAAACTTCAATTCATTAAGAACCTAAGGATTGTGTTCTATCCTATTTAATAGCGTAAAAAAGTGCTTTTCCAGAAAAAAGACTCCAATGAGTTGAAGCCTACCTACATACCTAACGCCCCTAATAGGGATGCACTAGGATATAGCTAAGTATAATAACCATACAATTTCACGTAAAGACATCTGAGAACCCGTTTTTGGATTATCTCAATCTTCAATGAATGAGTCTTATATGTACATACATACATACATACATAAGTAGTGTCAACTTTAGGTTAGGTGGTCGTTCGTTTGAGGTCTAACAAACGCAATATGCCCGCTTGAGGAACTAGAAATGCTTGCTAAGGACTAAGAGCGGTATAAGGCATATCCGGTTGATTTATGATGTAAGAAATTAGACAGACATATTGGATTATGGCGCGTGCTCGACCATTGACGTAGACATTTCTCGGTGAACGTTAAAAAAATTGTGAAAATAAATAATTTTCCACATTTTTCGAAACAGATTTCTCACATGTTCATAATATGTACGAACGTAAAAAATATATGACTGACATGTGTATTGAAAATAAAATTTATTACATATGAAATAAAATTTCATTTTATGCGAATTTCTATAAATAGCTGTATTTACAATAATATTAAATTAATATACTATTTATATAGAAGTTGAATGAAATCGGGCGGTTAACATTCCAAAAACGACCCTTGTCAAGGGAAGCAGTTAAATTCTTAAGAAAATTTAATTGTCTGGCTTGTGGTCGCCAAGTTATGTACATAAATACATTTAATATATAAACTATGTATGTATTAGAAGCACCCGTGCATATTCTATTTTCCACGAATATATTTAAATAATATGTGTCTACATATACATACATATGTATGTTTGTACATACATATGTATATAAATGAAATTCATATTACAGCATATCGGAAAAATGATATATTATTACCGCATTCGAAGAAAAATATTTCACTCACGTTCATGTCGATTTGACGTTTGATATGAAACTTAATTTATTGGCTGTCTCAGTATGGTAACTCGTATGCCCAATACACCAACACACATTTCCCAGAAAAACATCGTTTAATAACTGTTTTTCCCATAAAATAAAACTGTGTTGCAATTTAATAACAGAAAGCACCACGTTGAGAATATTCTGGCAAATCGTAGCATTGTGTCACAAGATTACTTAAGCTCGCAATGATTGCGGAATGACGTCATAGAAGAGTAAGTGGGCAATGACGGGGTTGTTTTAGCTTCCTTCAGCTGAATTTCATCTGAAATTTACTGGTGCCAGGAAATTTCATACACGCAGCTCCGCGGCAATCATAAAAGACTTCCTGAACGCATTGTGAGAGACGATATTCGCCCGGAAGCCGCGCAAGAGGTCCGCCGGAGGCTCACGTCTTCTAGATAAAGATATTGCGCCCGGGAAGCCCCCGAAGGTAAAGAGAGAAGGGGGTTGGATTTTGAGGAAGCTGGAAAGGGGGGGTTTGGATGATGGTTGGTGGGACGGGATGGTTGGGTTTGGGAGGGATACCGGAACGTGGAGAAGACACCAGCACACCGCATGAAATATGATCTTCAGCGACTGTCGTGACAGGTATTGAATTATCATCCACCATACGTTCCCGGCGAAACAATGGATCGGGACAGTGCTGTAATCGCAGATATTTCACAATCAGCTCGTCGTTGCACAATTCAAAGGCGGGCCGGAATATAAACGCCGTAAGCGACATGACAGATGGATAACGGATACTTCGGGTCAGTCAAAAATTTACATCTAACTGATTATAAAGTGATAATATATGTGGTTATAAGCATTCCAAAAAAGGAGTTGAAGATTATCTTGACAAATGTTAGTACATATAAGTTACTAAATAATCGTCCGTTTATTTGAATTAAATCGAGTCTGAAATTGTTAACATGATTCAATTTTTACTTTATCTACATATGTACATATGTACATACATACGTAGTAACAATAGATGAAGTTTTGTGATCATGCAAAAATTCGAACTCGAGATTTTGACTGATTCGAACTCGGAATCGTTTTCATGATCTAGAAAAAATGTGTGTGTGTGTGTGTGTGTGTTTGTGTCTGTGTATTTCTGTGTGTCTGTGTGTTGTTGTATGCCTGTGTGTTGCTGTGTCTGTGTTTTTTTTTTGGGATTTTTTGAACACCGTTAGTCCTATCGAGCTGAAACTTAGTATCGGTGACTGAAATTTTTATCGACGACATAAATTTTTATATTTACCGGAAATGGTACCTCCCCTTATAAGTGTCCCCCTTTTTTTACATACCTCTTTTTATTTAAGTTTTTAAATTCAATTATCTCCCAAATCACTAGCTGAATCGGAATGATTTTTTTTTTACATGTAATATAAATTATAAATTTTATAACGTAATATTATTTAAATATTTTTATCTGAACCGAAAGTAGTACTTTTACTCTAGAAAATTGAGGTTTTTTATGTTTTTCTCAGAAATCTTTCAATTTATTGAACTGAAATTTCATATCTAAAAGTTGAAGCTTAATACCAAGTTATGTATAAAATTTGGTAAGCGTCCATCAACCGAAAGTGGCAGTTTACTCTTGTTCAATTTTTCTTCCACTTTTTTTTCGACCCCTTGAACATGTGTGCCCTTCACGAAAAAATTCAAGTATAATTCTTATATCAATGTGATAAAATTTAAAAAAAAATCACTAAATTTAATAAACCGGAAGCGGGATTGTTTCCTTTTAGAAAGGCCAAAAATGTTGAACGTATCAAGCTGAAAATTTATATTTGTATTATTTATGTATTAACTTAGATTTGATAAGGTTTTGGTCAGAATTCGTAAACCGAAAGTAGTATTTTTTTTAAAACAATATTTCATTATTTTATTCTGACCTTTTATTATTTTAATCTTCTTGATATTTATTGTGTATAATACTGACAGTGATTTTAAGTAATACAAAAAAAATTAACAAAATCCGACAACCGTAAGTAGAACTTTTGTCATTTGCAAGTTTCCATACATCTGTACTCAATTTGTATCGAAAATGCTGTCATGGCTATTAGTATTTCATAATGTGTCTGTATGGTTCAATATTGAATTTTGTTCTGTGACCTTCTTATATTCCTCAAATACATATGTAAATGAGGAATATAAGAAGGGTTGGTAACATCCAAATTTTTTGTTAAAAAAATAATTTGTTTTAAAAATATATAAATTCTTTATAAGCAATCTGTATTAAAATATATAATATTGTATAATAAAATAACCCCAATCATGGCCTTTGAGATGTGGACATACAGAAGGATGCTGAGAATCTCATGGATGGCGCGTCATACCAATACCGAGGTGCTAGCCCTGATGGGAAAGCATGTCGAAGTGCTCAAAAGTGTGAAAAGGCGTAAATTGGAGTACTTTAGACATGTGATGCGGAACGAGAAATACGATCTCCTGCGCCTAATAATCCAGGGGGAAATCGTAGGCCAACGCAGTCGGGGCAGGCGGAAAACATTGTGGCTAAATAATTTTCGACAGTGGTACGGCCTCAGCATCCAAGCACTATTCCGAGCAGCCATTGACACAATACGAATGGGACGTTCTGGGAGGACATGGCATGTGAAGAAGAAGAATCATGTTAAACTTTGTATCGGAACCTGTCTAAAATTCTATAATCTTATTTCAATAAAATGTTTGTGTTTCAATTTGTGAACGATTAAGTTTTCCATTTTATAACCACCTATCTATAAATTTCGTTAAACATCAGTTTTCAAGAGTGCCAATTAGAAAAAAAATCCATTGTATTTATACATGTTTGGATAGTTAGCTATCATCGCTTCAATAAGACGTTATGAAACGAGTCTCGTGAAAAGCACATATTTCACTCGTTTTTATTTTTTCCCTCAGAAACCAAAGTTTCAGGGATTTAATGACAAAACAATAGACGCGGTATTTCCCAGTCACGTACATACATACATACAAACATATATAAGAACACGTACACGTGTAAGCCGGCTCGGATCAGGCGTGTTCTCATCAATATAAATTTTCATTACAAACCTTAGATGAGGGGGGAGGGATGAGGGGGAGTATGGGATCGGGAGAGGTAGACGTGAGCCGGCGATTACACCTTACCAGGTATTATGGCGCGGAAAACACACGGGAAAGGTTTTGCCCGTTTCGAAGCGCGCCGGGGACCGTTTTAACCCCTGGCGCGCAAGTGCCGACATTTATGACGTTATAAAATAATATGTAGTTCGAGGATCTTAAATAAACACATACACGTACGTATGCGAGGCGCACCCCCTAATGCCGAAATGTCGTACGAACCCATTGGTGTACTTTATCTAGCGGAAGTTAAGATAACAAAACACCTCGGTGCGGTTTCGTACGAACAACACGACCCGGAGAACATTATAACTGACCTTTGTTGCGTCGTTTCGTACCCTTTTGGGAGGCGTTAAGCTCCGCCACGTATACGTACATACATCAAGTGTGAACAATGAACGCGTTTTCCAATTTGCACATTTATTATCTATGGTTTTGCAATATTACTTTACATATTGTATACGGACGCCCGGATAGAGAAGTCCCTTCCATATTCATATGTATGTATATACACATATGCTCAGTAAAATCTGTAAATTATTTTTTCCAAAGGATTGATAAAAAATGTAGGTAAATGAAGGGAAAATGTAAATAGGATAGTTGTAAAGAAAAACAAAAATTATTTTAACAAAAATAAAATCATGGGGCCTAAAAATCACGTAATTGAGTAATAATGACTCCTTTCTTGTCGGTTTTACTTTCCTTTATTACAAGAAATAGAAGAGGGACTGCCGGCTGGTGTATGGTGATTGGCACATCACCTATTGAATGTTTTACTGATACATTATTGAATGAACGCAGTGCACCGTCGGTAGCCCTCTGTTTATACATTTATATTAAATATTAGGTGGGGAGCGACCATAACAACATGAAGATTGTCCAGGGCCACCCTCATGCTATTTTGATTTGAATCCCGTTAAATAAGCCATCGATTTACATATGAATTTCCGTTCAGATATTGTACGATATCTATCGGCCCTTTCATATGTTATTGAATTTCATTTGCACTACTTAATAAGTTTTCATTAATGTGTTTTGATGCAAAATGCGGGAAAAGACAATGCTCAATAGTAAAATAAAACAGGACTACAAATTTTTTGCATAAACTTTGGGGTTTCATTGTATCAAATGTCCTTAAATGAGGTCATTGAATATTTTTAGACAGAAGAATGAAGTCGTGACATACATATGTACATATACATATGTACATTTGTATGTCATACATACATATGTAAATTTTAAGTACAAAATTTGAAAATGACGTTTAACAGAGATCTTTTTTACAGTGGTGATGAATATTGTATCGTCAGCCAAGAAATTCAAAATAACGACGTAACCGAGGAAAAGTAATGGATTAATAATAATAATGACATTAGTGATAAATAAAATAAATATATGTAAATAAACACGAAAAAGACCTTCCCACTTATTTTTGGGCAACACAAAATATTTCCGAATAAATTTTTCATGTACCTACATATGTAATTTCAGTGGAGACTAGAGTTTCTGACCCAGTTAAACCCGGGACAGAAATCCCCGTTTCTAGGAAATCTAATCTCGAATCTCGGGGTAAATATTTCAATCATAACGTTCTTTAAATGTTATAATAAAGGTGGATGTATATCCTACAATGAAACAATTATGAAGCGAGTGCATTCTTCTTATATACATATAGATTCCATAATGGATGAAACTCTTTTAGATCCTGATAAAGATTGTGTTTATGACTATGAATGAAGAAATGAGTTACCAAAGAAAAATCTACAAAACAACGAACATAAAAATAGCCTCGATTTACAAAAAAATTATAATAATTGTATAGCCTTTAAAAAAGACATAACCATCGTTAGTGTGAAAAATAGTGATAGTTTCGAGATAGATAACATTATTGATCTCGGAAAAAAAAAACGCCTGGCTGAAAGTGTCGCATTTTTAATTTGTGCATTTGCTTACTACACCTGAGGGCTAAAATGTTGCAGGTAAGTGGTGAGGGTGTGAATGGGTGTTTAAGGCAGAGAGCGTAAATCGTCCGACGCGTTTAAAATCCGCTCATATTTAACGCCCAGGGCCGGGTTGGATATCCCACGCCCAGGGATAATGGTGTTCTCGTGTCGGGGTGTGATGTGAATCGCGGGTCACGTAGGAACCACCCCTCCGGGCATCAGGATTGAAGAAGGCAATCTGGTTTAGATGTGTCCAATGGACAGACGTGGTCAGTAGTTGCTACGTGGACAATTGCAATAGGTGGGGTTAGGTATTGGTTTCATTAGATAACAGCTGTCTAGTATGGATTTTAAAAAAAATATGGTGCTTGTTTGATACTAAAATTAGGAATCCATACAGATTTAGATAAGGTATCATACACATATCGCAGATGTTGCATGTGTAGGTAAGAAAAGGCAGCTTCATATGTATATCGCTGATTCCCTTAAAAGGTAACATATGTAGTCATACATGTGAATAACAAAACAATAAAAATGTTTAAGATATTCGCGATTAGACAGGAAAGCCAGACATTGGTCATAACAAGTCAATAAAAATCGAATATATAAACCGCACTTCGGTGCGACAGTTCGTTAGAACATCCGATCCAACGAATACAATATCAAACCGAGTAAATCAATGCAGTCAATAATAAACAGTTCTATGCGTCTCTTAAATTTATCGTTCCAACCTCAAATTCAAATTTAAGAGTTCCTCGAATATACTAATGATAATTAAAAGGGTTTTGTAAACATAAGACAAGGATTATGTATAAAAAAAATTCGGCTAAAAATAACATAAATGTTGACTAAATCCTTATCATAATTATTAACTTTTTAAAAACAAAAACAGCCCCTCAAACATGACAACAGTTTAATAGTTTAATTATTGCGGATCGACTTCAACCCGATAATTATTTGCAATATTTTGAAGGCGGAAATGCTTGACAAAGAACATATAATAAAAAGTAGTAATCAACGAATCTACATTATTTAAAATGAAAATTAAATTAAAAATTCAAATAGATACCTAATAGACTGAACCGAATTTAAATGATCGAAAAGTAGGTTCTTTCCGGACTGAATTAGACGATGTTAATATTTACAAAACGAAAGGGCGGATAAATTCGGCTTGCGAAAACTGAAGCATCTCCACTTCATATCCAAGACCCAAAAAATACACACACACACACAGAGCCAACGTTGGAGACAGAGTGAGAGTAACAGACGAGTGGGAGAAGAATAACGACAGTGTAGGTTTGGCCGGGGAACCGCGGGGAATACGTAATGCGATGCGAACCGGCGAGCGACACAATAAAAGGAAAAACCAAATGAACCCGAATTCAATTTATAGAAAAGACCCGGGAAAAGATAGAACGTTATTTTTTCGGATTGAGCAAATGGCGCCATCTACTCCTCCTATTCCCTCCGCTCACACCCCTCCAAAACTCCCATCACTTCCTCCTATACCAATATCCTGTTTAAAGGGGTGGCGCGGTTCAAGTCGAGTCGATTCGATTCGTGGACGTTAACGCGAATCGCCTATGGGTAAAACGATCTCGATTGAAATGCATACATTCACCTCTCGAAGCCTAGAGCGACGCATTAAGGCTTTGCGTTTAACCATTAAGGTTCCCGTTGGTTTCGAAACGTTTTGCCGCGAACCAGAGTTGTCGTATATGAATTCGGTGACTGTAAATTTTCAAAATAAACGACAGTACCTTTCGGATGTCCAGTTTTGTTCAAAGTGTATTACAGTAATATAATGCTAGAGTCTGCTATAATAGTCCTTTAGCTGATCGCAAAAACGGAGAAATGTGGTATTTATAAGGTTGTGGGTTTCCTTTAAATTACAATGTCTGCACACACATTGGCAGGTCAGTATCTATAGATCTTTAGTTACGTTTTATTAGAGACCAGCAACTAGTGTCCTAATTTTTAGTTTCAATTAGGTGATACCATTTGTGTTCGTCGCTCACTTTCAAGGAATAGACCAAAAATTATAGTTACATATAATTTTTAGCTTAATATTTTTTATGTACATATAATATTTATATATACAGTTTAGCATTCAACATAACCCAAAAACCTAGTGTTTCAAAAACAAAATGAGGATGTACATATGTCTTATGTCATAGAGTCTCTAGTTAAGACAAATGTCGAAGCCAGAGACTATCAGAGACTTGTCTGCAGATAAATCTCTTAATACATACATATATGTCCACCTCCACATGGACAAACACTCGTCCGGTGTCATGAAACTCCAAGCCCTTCTGAAATACTCCGAAGTTCCAATTTAGTGTACCTTGAGATAGTATACCAAATTTGGTGGTCCTAGTCGCGGATTCAAATTTGTACAAACATTAATTTACATTTACAAACAGCTTCGTGATCATTTCTATCATATGGGATCCGTTGGACGATCCGCCTCCACTCCTCCCGGTCCTGTACTAAGTTGAAAAAAATAACGTTTAGGGACCATCCTGTCAGTCTTATGGGAGACCGTCTTTTCGCTCGCTATTCTTCTAGTGTTCTGATGACTACCAGCTTCTCCAGACTCTTCAAATCCTTTCTGAAAATATGGCCAAAGTAAGACAATCCTTTTTTTACATGTGGAGAGTCTCTCTCAAATTTCCAGCTCTTTGAAGATGAATATTTTCGTGCGTTTTGAGATCCATGGAATGCACAGCATTCGCCTCCAGCACCATATTTCTAAAGCATCTAACATGTCCTTTTCTCTCTTTTTTAGGACCCATGTCTCGAGTCCAGACAATGCAACGGGGATCACCACATATCATATATGCAGTGGTGTAGTCGGGCCAGGTCGTCGACCTGGTACTTCTTTTCGAGCCAGGTCGCCGCCCTGACACTTTGATTGATATAAACATTGTTTTTTGAGTACAAATAAACATATTTTGACTAAAATTTCATATAAAATGTTTGTATTTCAAATAATGTGAGCAGACTCTTGTTATAAGACTCGATGCCCACAATCGAATAGTACATTCAATTCAAACACACATTCAAAACTTAAAAGACGTTTAATGAACTTTATTGTATTTTTTATCTAAAACCACCCAAAACTTCGAAAGAAAACATTCTTTAAACTATTGACCATACGCACTTGAGGATAGATAAAACGAGAGAGCTCAGCTTAAATGAATAGTCATCTCTAAATTCACATGTTAAAATTTTATAGTTTTTTGACATACATGTGTATGTATACATATGTACATGGTTTTAGCATTGCTAAAAGCAAATGTTGCTGTTGACACAAAAACACGGGTTTTGCAAAATCAAAAATGTTGAAGAGGGTGCATCATGGAAGTTTTTATAAAATAAACCATAATTTCAACAAGTAAGAATATTTGTTAACCATTATTTGATTTTTTTTATAAATATTTCAACTACCAATATTAGGATACAACTTTTTTTTTAGTAAGGAAAAAAGCGGGGGGGGGTCATAAAAATTAAAACCAACCTGGTTCTTTTTTATTTAGCACTACACCATTGCATATATGTATGTATGTATGTATGTATGTAGATAAACGTATAAAAATAGGATGCGATCGCAATTGAGCTTAGATTTATTATATGCGATATATTTATTTACATGGACAAAAAAGTGTAGCAGTTCAAAGATTTGTTGAAAAATAGCTGTTTTTCAGTAGGTATACATATATTGCACAACGCTTTATATGAGTTTCACAATGAATGACGTCGTCTACAGACAAAACGTTAGGATTTTCCTGCACCGTTTCTTGTCTTCGTAGGGGGTTTTTTCTGTTTTTTTTTACCCACACACAGGTTCTCCAAAGTTTCTTTCAACGTGTCAGCATTTTTTTTCGTAAGTCACCGTCGTTGACAACTAATGTGTGTCTGGTCTGCGTAAATAGACGGATTCCCAGAGACTAGCACGACCAGACAGAGAGACAGGCGGTGGCAGCGTCGCGTGTCGAAATAATATATCGAAATATAGTGTCGAATATCGCATGTCCAGTGGCGTACAAAATATCGAAATAAAAATTAAATTAAAAAATTGAAATTAAATATCAAAATTAAGCTAACGAGCGAGATTGAGCTAAAATTAGATCATCGTTGATGTTTTGAATTACAACAATGTTTTGAATTACGACGATACGCATTACAACCAGAGAAATATTATAATTTCTCTGATTACGAGCGAAAAAAACCTTGTTATTGTTTCTTTTAAGTCGTCACGATATACTAATGTGTTTCCCCCTTCGGAAACATTTAACCAACGACGATTTTGGGCCAACTTTTAAAACCAGTAGCGTACAAAATATCGAAATAAAAATTAAATTAAAAAATTGAAATCAAATATCAAAATTAAGCTAACGAGCGAGATTGACCTAAAATTAGATCATCATTGATGTTTTGAATTACAACAATGTTTTGAATTATGACGATACGCATTACAACCAGAGAAATATTATAATTTCTCTGATTACGAGCGAAAAAAACCTTGTTGTTATTTCTTATTAAAAGTCGTCACGATATACTGCTGTGTTTCCGCCGCCGATGAGACATTAAACAAAAAAACTGTCGGTGATTTGTCAAAGGGTTTTTTTCTTTCGTCGAAATAAAATTAATAATCACACATTATCCGATAAATTTTACCTCTGAGATGGATTTAATTATTTGATTTATTTCGACGAGAGAAACAATTGAAGACATTATCCGATAAAATTTACCTCTGAAATGATTTAATTAATTGATTTATTTCGACGAGAGAAACAATTGAAGACTAAAAAAATTTCGTTTGATAAACCGACAACGTACCGGATCGGGACCATCGCTCGGTCACCCATACTTATACATGAGATATTCTCAGTAACTGCGCATTACGGGGAAGTAAAAATAATAATTCTTTGATTTTTTTTTCGATCTTAGTGCGTATCTTCGTAAGTCAAAACATCTTCGACAAACAAAAGTCGAGGATTACCTGTATGTGATTGTTAATGATCTAATTTTAGGTCAATCTCGAAAATTTATTTAAATTGGGCATGTTCTGTTTTAACTTTCAATATTTTATTTTAATTTTAATATATTGATTATAATTTTATTTTGATATTTGAATTTAATTTTAATATAATAATAATAGTTTTAATTTTGATATTTAATTTCAATTTTAAAATTTAATTTTTATTTCGATATTTTGTACGCTACTGGTTTTATCCTGCTGGTTAAAACGTTGGACCAAAATCGTCGTTGGTTTGGTCCGTACGCAGCATGACACGAGAGTTCAAATAATCTGTCATATATTCGATACAAAAGCATACTCGTCGGTCAATCCCACCACGAAACGAGTAACCAGCCATAGTAACGATAGAAAAAAAATCTCACGTTTCGCAATTTAATTTAACGTTACTGCGACCTTCGCAAAAAAAGGTCGCAAGTATTATTATACAATAAAAAAGAAAACACAAACGAGGAGTCGTATAATATTTCATTCTTTATGGTCGATGGGAACAATCGGTGACAAACGGGCGGCCGGCCAGTCCCTTTTTATCTACTTTGCTCGAAAAGCACTTCTGAAAAGTTTAAATGGTTGTATTAGTTTAAAACGCTGGAAGAAATACAAAAGCGGGGTCTGATATTATTTCGTGTTATTTTTAAAGTTCGCCTCTGGCGCAGCGTTAAAAAGTTAACTCGAGAACATGAAAATCTCGTTGAGAAATCTTTATTGCTTCTCTGTTCAACAATTCGCTATTGGATAAAGGGAATGAAATTCAGTAAAAATATTTTTCAGTTGATTTTTATCAGCCACGTTCATTTCATAAATTGTATCTAATCAAATCAAAACAAATTTTCTTTGCGAAAATAGTGAGCATTACATAAACGTAATTAGCCTTTACATCAAATAGAGTAATACAAAATGTATATTATAGATATTTCAGCGTTACTCAAATAATAAAAACAGCGAAGTCCTGAATTTAAAGTTCCGAACCCTTCCCAAAATCATCTACGATCTATGATAATTAGAAAACCATTAGATCCTATACAAAATTTAAAAGTTCTAAATTAAAAACTGTTATTTGCAAAATAAAATATACAGACCAATAAAAAAACATTCATCTTTGTATGTAAATATTATATATTCGGAACGTTATATATGTACATATGTACATCAATAAATATGATAGATAATTCCATCCTATCAATCATTTCAAGGATACGTTCAACGAACATGTAATACCCGGAAACTTTAATTAAATTAAGGCTTCACTGCGAGGTTCAATGGTTTTAGAGTCTCTCCCGTATTATAAAATACATACATATGTATGTATTATAATATGTATATTCGTCCCCAGCAGGGGTGCGCACTCAAATAAGAATTAATTCTGCCACTGTAACTCTGCCCTTTAAATCAAAAGTTTTATCAGCGGGGTATTACGGCCCGGTGGCCGCATTCGTGGCCGCATAGCTCAGGTGAAATTACCCTTCGAAAACCACCACCCACGCCTCGTTTCAGTAATTACAGTCATTTCTTTAGACCTTTCGTCGCTTCTTTTGAGATTTGAACTTGGGTTGATATTAAATGCTTGCGAGAATCTCTAACGATGATATCGCATCTCTTTGAGGACACGGATCCATTAACAAAATTAAAGAAATATTTATTTATCGATTTACATATAATCGTGAAAATAGTACGAATGCAATTTCGTGTAAAATGTATTTACTATATGTATATGTTACAGTCTAAGTGTTCACTCCAGTTCGTTAATAAATATATTAGTTTGTTCATACACGAACTATTTATTGGTTTTAGTGCCAAATGTCACAACAGTCAAAAGTTATCTTCAAAAAGACTCACCAGGTATCATGTGAAACATTTAGCTGTCAAAACTATTGAGATGTCAAAACGTCAAGTAGGTATTTAAAAGGGAAATCCTATAGAAACCATATTAAAGCGTTGCTATAATTCCTTTTATCGTTATTTTTTTTATAATATTGCAACCCAGAGTGAGTCTACATAGAAGATGTAGAAGAGTCTACATGTCCACACATAGAAGATACAGAGAAGTGTGAACAAACGATTGAGAATACTTAAAATTATGCCGAATAGTTTGTGTGTGAACAAACTAGTTTTGTCATTTGTATGTCAATTTGTTCTCATGTGTACGAAATATACATAACTGGCCAGATTGGATCGTGTATGAACAAACCAGAATGTTCATGAACGAACGAAATGTACACACATTAGGACGGTGGAATACATATACATATGTATGTACACAAAAGCATGCATGTAGGAATAAACTAAGAGTAAAAAAAAATTAAATGGCTGCCCAACTAAATAAAATCCTTTAAAACATGCATATAATGATACTTATTCTACAAAAAATGGAATAGGAACGTCTGTCAGATGCATGGCTAGAAAGAAAGACCGTTGACTGATAATTTGCTAATTATAGACCATACATACTACATATTAATATTGAGAACGCATAATTGCTCTTAGTGTATAGAATGGCACAAAAATTTAATAAATAAAATGGATGCGGCTCTTTCTCTTTGGGATTAGAGCAATATTAGTACTTAAGGCGGATGATATAAATTCGACGACCACACTTAAGCTGAAAGTCGATGCAAAAATATTACTTTTTTGGTGCGCCTAGTGTAAAATTCGATATATACGCACCGATAAACATAATAATGTAAGCGTACTAAGCGAAAAGACTTACGCAAGTATGAACGTCAACAAGGTTTTTCAAAATACCATTGCCGTGAATTGTTTCTTTGGAAAAAGGTCAAGAGGGAATTTAAATTAAATTACATCAAAATGATAAGAAAAATTTCAAAATGATTGCACCATATAATTAAATGCCTAATACATGCTCGAATATTTGAAACGGAATCGGTTCAACGGAAGTGTACAAGATTATAAAATAAAAGGGCACGGTCAATTGGGTGCGATAGAGCACCTGCCCACCGTTTGATTGAACAGAGCCCAGAAGCGCAAATAAAGTTTTTCTAGTCTGAGAGGAAGGGTCGATTTTAGGGTGCGTTCGTGACAAATGGATCTAGGAGACTGCCGACGAAAAAATTAAGGCTACGCGGTGAGCGAGTGTGTACAGTACTTGGGTAAATTTCGACGATTGCCAATTACGATCCCGATGCGATTACTCGCTCAATCGTAATGAAATCGCGTACACCGATCACGATCTGAATTTGAATAATCTGCAGGGAGCGATTATATCGAAACGTGATTTTGTGGAAGCTAGATCTGATCGAAAAGCATCGGTCTCTCCCGAAATCTAAGACACACGCATACATATGTATATATTCCCTATGTGGGCTATTTTAATACATCATATGTATATGTAACACTTAATAAAAATGAAAATAAACAAAAATTCATTTATTTTTAATATCTATACTTTTTGAATGGAAAAACATTTTACGGTGATTTTTTTTATATTGTGAAAACAAAGGTTTTCCCCTCTACAAAGAAAAGTATTCTCGAAATAATAAAAAAAGAAAAGTTGACGCTCTAAATAAAGGGCGGGATCAAAGTACACAGATGCAATTATGCAAAGTGACTCTTGATCAGTGTCAGGTCGTAAATTCTAGTCACACGATGCAAGGAGGAGGAGATAAAAAGGAAAAGCGGGAGGAAAACCTTCACAGACTTGTTATGTCGTTTATACGTATAGGTATACAGAGCAGACGTCGCGTTCTAATTTAGAAACGCGGCAGCCAATGGGTCAACGGGGTGTGCTTGCAAAAAAAAACTCCAAAGTAGTCTGGAAAAAAAAGTAACAAGGAAAGAACGACTCGGAAAAATTTACAAAAAGAAAATTACAACGTAATATGTTATCTACTATAAAAATCACTTATAAAAAAATGCAATATGCAGTTGCGTTGGTTCATTTCATGTCCGTCGACGGAGTGAAAAAGAAAATAAAAAATGAAGAAATAGAACGGAGCGTGCAGGTATTAAAACGCTATCAAATGCGACAAGAAAATTACCCGCTAGTATACCGTGAAAGAAAAATTTGCTCGTTTGTGAATGCATTTCATTGCATAGTGCACATAAAACGAAGTTATTTTTCGATTCAGTGCTTAATGGGTCGTTCTATTCATAGAATGAGAACGGAACATTCATGTCTTAATAACATGAAATAATAAAAAACCTTCTTACAGTAACATACCTAACTGAGAATAGATATTTTACTATAAAGATATTTTTTTTAGAGATTTCAATATAATGACGAGTGTCGTTTTGCAGGGTGGATAAAAATGAAATTAAAGATGGAAAAATACTGAATTAAGTCCGTATTTGTGTGTATGTGTGTGTATTCAAGGTTTACATACAAAAATTAATTTAAATATATATATATATATATATATATATATATATATATATATATATATATATATATATATATATATATAGATTTTATAACATAACCTTAAATGTCTATTGTGATTTAGATATTGCCAAAAGAAGTTAAAATAAACATCAACATGTATTTTAACGTTTACATCTACAATATAAGTTTGATAATTTTTCAGCGGCCGAACGCCAGCAAATCGCTAAAAGTAATTTCAACACCATTGACATAAAATGTAAATTCTATAGAAACGGATAGCGTATTTTTGTATGCAATTTCTCTGTCTCGCTCTTTGACTTTTGCACGTCACATCCAGGTAGAGAGATCACGCAGATTAAGGTGTCGCTTTACGTTAACACCTCGCCTACAACACAACGTGTAGTCTGGAGGCCATCTCATGATTACCTATCTACGACCCAGACTAAAAATGTCGTATACTTACATATACATATTGCGATGTTGCAACTGCGGTAATATGAAACTGATCTTATTTAAAGTGCAATTTTTCACAAATTTAATAAAAAAAAAATGGAGTTACAGTCGAAGCTAACCATCAAAGATTTTTATAAAATCGATTGAATTTAAAAATTATGGGGTTATTCTACTGCATTGCATCAATTTTAGTGGTTTCACTTGATGTAATTGCGAAATGAGATTATTTGAATGTACATATCACATTCGTCACCGGTTTCTATTTATATATTTTTGGAAGATAGTGATAACGTCTAATTCTTTTAAAACCTAAAATGACAGATCATATGTAAGTAAAATCATCAAAATGAATGATTTCGTATTGACGGTAAAATTTTATAGAGTGTGTTCAAGTAGCGTCATTCGGATATTTTCGAAATAAAAAATGAAGACGGGTTCATAAATCTACTCAAACGAATAACAGAGAATAATAGCCTTCGTTTCATATTGGTCTGTGAGCGAATACACACGTGTCAGTATTCGGATCAGTATGTGGAATCACGCGATCATAAATGCCATACAATTACTTACTGAGAATATTCAGGAAATATTTTGACAGCGCAGAGAAGGAAAATTGGTAGAAAAATTACATTAACTATAACAGAACCAAACGAGAAGTACAATATATGCATAAATTATACAATTCAATTTTATTGAAAGTTCAAATAATACTTATGCGCATATATTCCGCTTTTAACTCTTTCATAATTGGATGCATGTATTACAATCTAAAGCGTTAAGTCTATAATGTGCATCAACGCCCATTATGATGTTGCGGGCTGTGGGGGTTTGAGGGGACGTGCCGGTTCGCGTGTTAACCCTCTTTCTAAATGAGGAAAATCTTATTTTTTTTTGTCCCCCTTTTCCAATGCCCTTTTGTTCAACGGTGAGTGATGAGAGGCTGCCATTGTATTAAAAAGCCTCTTTGGCGGGAAAATTTCACGCCTTCTTTAAAATATCGTTTTTAATCTTTGAAATTTCGATCGAACACAGCGATGCGATGTCGTGACAATCGTTTTACCTAAATTTACATTTTTGAATATATCTAAGTACTCAAGCAAAGTTATAGCTTACATTATATGCTTTTGGAGTTAGAGGTGTCAAATATTTTAAGTAAAAATAATTAGATTCATATGATAATTAAAACAGCGCCCGTTCATTAACGCACAAAGACGAAACTTGGACATGAGTCAAAATTTGCTATACAAAGTCTTAATATCCAAAGCTTGAATTAGCACGTTGTACACGTAGTGGCAACGTAACAAAGTTCACTTTGGGGCTTATTGTTTGTTGTTATCAACAATATCTGCAGGCTCTTTTGTGGGTCGTTTTCAATTGTGCGCGCACAAAACTTTCCGTCGGGCTTGCGCTCAATATGTTAATTAAGACAGGGTGGGTAATCTCAATTTCTTCACGTTAAATGAACGTTTTCGTATACATATTAAACGAGCCTGTATGGTTGAATTGTCGAAAAATTTTTTTCTTATAAAAGTTTGCAAAACAGATTAAATTAAGTAATGTAAAAAATGAAGAATACTTTTACAATGAAGCTCGAGGCAACGCTAGTTATCGTCTTAATTGCCAAAGGAAGCATTTATTAACCTTTATAGCGCATTAACTGAACCGGTTCTACGCACTTACAAAAAAGTGGTATTTTTTTTACTTTTGAGTGCTTCAAGAATCACAACTTTTCGCATAATTTTGAGTTTCTTTACGTTTTAGTTCTTTTTCGTCGGAAAAGGGGATAATTTTGAGCTGGTTCTCAATAGACGCTCCAACGGATAAAGTACGGATCGTCTTTAATAAGTTTTAAAATAATCCGGTCGCAGCTTAAGGGGAAAGGAGAGACGGTGCTACAAATTGCCTAAAATCGATTAGTCAAGTTTCAGAAGATGGAACAAAGTTTCCGAATTAAAATTCCCACTTTTTCCACTTCCAACGTAAAAGACATCGGGATCAATTTTCGGATTGGCTTATTTAACTTGTTTTAAACATGATAGTACAGATTCCTTTAGAAAAACTCGATTTTAAGTAAACTGTTTTATAATGACAAACATTTTTACCATTTGTCATGCATCGAAATGTCTCGGATATAGTTTTTATCCAATTTTTTCAACCTTCTTAATACAAGAAAAAATGGAGTGACGATCACTTTAGAAAGTTAAATGCTAATCTTTCGAGCTGTACTAAAATCAATGTACATATATACATATTAATATAAAAGGTAAAAACTATTTTCGATGTCGGTTCAATAAATCTAGATTGGTCTAATAAAATCTTGAATAATATCAACAATTTTGATGTCCTGTGGCAAATACATATAATACACAGACAATACAGAGTGAATAACACAATTGTGTGCATATCTACATACCTACTAGATGTCCATTTCGTTTTTCGATATAAATTTATGAAAAGATATTGAACCGAAACTTTTTGGGAGTTGAAACAAATAATGTATATTAACATATATAACTGTTTTCTAGGGAAAATATCAAACTAAGCCCGGTACCCCTTCGGAGTATGAAAAAGGGAAATTTACGACGCTCGTAAAACGGCATGAACGCGTAATAAAAAGGAAAACAACTTGTTACTTCATAAATATATACAATCACCCTCGAACCGGCCGTAACGCAAATACGCTATATAAATATGAGAATTCGCGTATTACAAAATAAATACGGAAAAGCGCCGGCGAGGGAAAAGATCGCCTTGGGGCTTGGCCACTTTGGATTTTCTTTTTGCGCTTCGAAATAAGGCAAAAACAAAACAAAAATACTGAAAGAAGAAAGGTTTCCGATTCGAGATAATAAGAGAGTTCCAAAATTTACGAGTCCGATATGAAAATTTTTACGTCCTCACAACGGGTTGAGTGGAAATATTATAATATTCAAAAATTACACTCAAACGTACATATGTATATACTTATACATGCGAAAAATTCAAAACCGATTCGGATTTACGGTGGGTAAATTTTGATTAAGATCACTTCAAAGTTCCACCGAAGTAATAAGGTTAATTAACTAGTCTGCGATGAGATTAATTCAACAAGAGGATTAATTTCGAGTAAACAAACTGACGTATAATCTAATTTACAGATGATTGGTAAAATATAACCTTTCAATTTGAGCTCGTTGACCTATAAATTTTAGTCTCATAAAAGTTAAACAACAGAACAAATAAATTGCAAAAAAAAATGTGTAGGCGTATATGTAACTTAGTTACTAAGGAGTTCAAATTACAAAAGTGGCCAAACAAGAAGCCAGATCAAAAAAATATTTTATTTATATATGTAATACATGATAGGTCCAAACTATTGAGGCGCCTCTTGTGGAAATCTCGTTCCGGAAAAAATATATTCCGACTCTGAGCAAGTTACATGCACATATGTTACATTTTCCGGAATATTATGAAATTTTTTCACTTTTTAACGTTCTGCGACCGTAAATATATAGGAAACTCGCACATACACCCGTTGCGTTGTGGGATATTTGATGAATTATGGAAGCGTGATCTCGTAATATGCGCGCGAAAGCCCCGCTATGCGCGCCCTGGATGAAGATTAACGAGCGCGTACCACTTGACGCGAAATATCATATCGGTGACAAATGAACGTTTTCCTTGGAGAAATCAGAAAAAGAAGCCGAAGACGAGCCGAATAAGGTCGAGGCGAGGTGGCAAAAGAGGATGTGTGGAAAGTAAGAAAAAGGGGCGTGGGCAAAACGGATCAGTAGCCATATACGATGTTTTAAACATGTAAATTGAGAAAGAAAAACGCCAACGTTTCGATAAATACAAAATTATAATAACGATTGAAGGTCATTGGCTCGAAGATAAGGATTTAATAAAAAAATTCGAAGTTAAAACCAGGGAATATTCAATTTATGATTTTTTGATCAACATCGTCATTCCGCACATTCAGTTCTTTGTTACATTCAATTGAAACGTTTAATTAAAATCTTAAGCAGCCATTGCTGGTGCACTCTCGGATGCGGCCGTAAAACTAGGAAGCAGCGGTGGTACACTTTCGTACAATGTCTTGGTAAATTAGTATATCGAGTTCGGAAATACGCTACATTACTCTCGAATAGCAGAACAATGCTATTCTGTAAATTTAGAGCAGGAGGAGAACTCATTATGGATCGATTCGCTTCTTAAATTCACATTAAAGCTAAATGAATCACGTAGTTTATTATAAATATATCATGGTAGTTTAATTATACTTTGTTATTTGATGAGTAGTTTTGCCTGCTAATATTCAAAAAATGATCCCGGTCAAACTGTGAAGATGAATTTTTTGACATTCCTATACATATAAAAATGTATGAAAATTATTCGAAAACTAATCTACTGTACAATATAAATATGTACATATGTCATTTATCCCAAATCCACTGCACATACATACAGTGGATTGAGAAGAAATGACTAGATTCCACTGTATGTTTGTATTACATCGTGAAATCTTTGCTCGTATAGAAGAAAATATTTTGAAAATAATGCTTGCGTAAAAATATCAAGTTACATGAAAATAAAGATTAATTTTGCATGTTTCGATTATACGAAAAATAAGTCATACTCACACACTTCAATGCAAGGAATTAATGTTGATTAATTGATATGGGAAAAGTATACATACATATATATGTATGTACGTAGATGTATTAGAAGAAAGAAGCTTGTGTTCTTTCCGAGCACATTCCACAACAAAATATCTGATATAATTACAATATATACAAATGTACATCCATATATACGTATTTATTATACACTAGTTGTTTTACCCGGCTTCGCTCAGTATTTGTAATATAAACAGCTTAAACATGGCGAATCTTATAGTAAATATTCATCTGTTTTTTTATTAAATTTATTTGAATCGAAAAAAAATAATATTCGGCCAATCGAATCGTCATAGAAACTGACTTGTTTTTGATTCCCAACCAACAATACTTACAAAGTCTCTTTCTAAATTATATATTGGATATGAGAATATTATATATTAGATATGAGATTAGAAGTACAAATAAATCGACTATGCTCAAAAGCCAGCCGTCGCTCGCAGTTGTTCCGAGTGGTTTAATTGTGCATTTGTTCGTGTTTTTCGCGCAATTCCGATGCGCAGTAGCACATATAAATTAAGTGCATCGAGTGCAGCCTGGAGCAGCGAACACAATTCTAGAGCACAACTAGGATCTCCATTTATTTTACGAAACTTCATTTTCACATTCTATGTACATGTACATATACAGCGGGATTACGCGAGTATAATATGTGTTTCATAAAAAAAATAATAGTATCTACGTAGACAAGGTGAAGCCACCCGAAACGGAACCGGCACGTTAAAGCTTTGCAAAGCTCGTGACGGCACCTGCGGAAAGCTTTTCACGCGGTCGCGGGAAGCTTTTATTCCAGAGACGACGACAACAGGATGCGGAAACTCGTCGGCAGGAAAGTCGGTCGCCATTAATTCCACTCTTGAGAGCAAACCAGCATAAATCAGAATTTGGATGACGCGATTTAAGCATTACATACACTCACACGGATGTATACACAGAACCCACCCCCTAAAGACGGGTAGGGTGGTGGAGAAAGGCAATCTCATACATTAAACTCCAGACAATATTTTCTAACATACACATCGAACTATCAAGTCGAAAGACGTCCATAAACATTACAATTTGTATCTGCTGTAGGAAGAAATATTTTAGGCATAAATAATACACAGACGTAGTAAGTCATTCGTAGAAAACTTCTAACAGTGATTCACTTTATATTATATGTATATGTAGATTTTGATATCGTTTTCTGACGTATGCACATCATACATCTCATATATATTATATAATTTAAAATACACAACTACGCATATCAACACAGTACCTCCAAATTTCGTATATTATGTCATGGCATATTTTACGATGAGACCGAATTCAAAAAGTCCCCATATAAAAACAACTGAGCAACGCTAATTTCACAGTTTTCAATATATGTATGTACATACTTACAGATTCTTTATATTTTGTATACACCTGCATATGTATGTACATACAGTGCCGGTCACTGAAAACGGAACGACTCAAATTTTACGAATTTCGGGTGATAAAACCTATAATCGTTAAATATTAGGGTTTTTTACTACTTATTTAAATACACATCCTTTCTTCGATTCTAGCTCATTTTCGTTTGAGATTTCGAAGTAGAAACAATATAATTTGAAGAAACATGCCGCAGAACAGAAAAACACGTACGAAGTGTAGCTATTATATCGAATATGGCGAGTTGTAGAGAAATTTCCTTTCATCATTTGGAGAAATTTCCGCTAGAATAGGATGTTCCAAATCCACTGTCTTCAGAATATTGAAGAAAGAACCGGAATTTGGAACGTCACAACGAAAAAAGGGAACTGGACCGAAAATACAGACTTCCAGGAGGGAAGATCGTTTATTGACACGCGAATCATAACACGACAGGTTCAAAGCTGCTACAGAAATTAGACGAGATTCCCCTGAAAGGTTTTTAATCGACATTAGTGTGAAAACTGTACGTTGACACCTTGGAGATAGTGGACTTTTCGCAAGGAGACCGGCGAAGAAACCGCTCCTCACGGTGGAAATTAAGCGTGCACGCTTGGAATTGGCCAAAACACACCAAATTTGGATTGAAATGGATTGCCGAAGAGTAATATTCTCGAATGAATCCAAATCCAACATGGTTGGATCGGGAGGGTTGCAGAATTTCCGGCGTAAATGTGGAGTACGCTACAAGAAAAGTTGCACACGAAATACAGCAAAGACCCCTCAGAGTATAATCATCTGGGGATGTTTTTTTTAATATAGAGTTGGAAAAATTACATTTATGAAAGGGTTCGTGAATGGTGAAATTTACAAAAATATTTTAAAAGAGCATCTCATACCATCAATAGAAAAACACCTTTCTATGTGTCATGACGTCACATTTCAGGACGATTTTGCACCTTGCCATCGTGCAAAATCGCAATTTGAATGTGTACAATAATAATAAAGACAAAAAAATGTGATATTTGAATTTGTTTTTCTAAGGCACGTTAGGCAAACATATTCAAATATATACACGCAATTTTTAAATCGACCGTGCTTTTAGCTACCATGTTACATACATATATCAAAGTACAATACAGTAATGCATTATCCATTTTCCGAATAAGTGTTGAAACCTTAGAGGGTGGTTTGTTTCGCAAAAGCGTTAATAATACCAAGCGAACGACATCATCACAGACTGCTAGTTAAACAATTCGGGCTCAAAATAAAATAGAGAATTGCAGTTAAGTTTAGGGGTAGGCGTTAACCGGTTGAACAGTATGGAAGAGAGTAACGAGAGGGGGGGGTAATTACTCGTTGTTCGGCGCAAGAGGCACTAAAACGTTTAACGGCGTACTCATTAGCAGAGCGGACGTAAATATGAACGAGTAAGCGATTTGTTTCACGGCTACGAGAGAGTATTTCTTTATTTTTTTCGGCTTACTCTGAATATAATTAATTCTCTTAACAACCCCTCAATATTCGGGTATTACGAGTAACAATGATGAATGCGTAAATTGCACGAATCGTAAAAGCCTCTCGAGCGCGGCTACGTGGATATTGTGTTCGAAAAGAAGTAACAGCCCACTTTATCGTGCCTTTGTAAACCCTTTATTACTCGCATTATTTTGCGCAACGTTAATAAATCGCCAAAATTGATAAGTATGTCGTACTTAACGTACCGGGAGTATATGCGAATGTATTATTTAAGAGAGAATCCACGAATCCCCGAACAATCTCTACGACGAATGGTCGTTCTGCAAATTGAAAATCGATATCGTCAAAGAAAAACGATGAAAAGCCGTCTGATAGTTTCCGATGCGGAAGGCTTATTTAGGGCCTACCCCCAGAGAATAGTCCCCTCGTTCCTCTCCCAAAAAAAAGACGAGGAAAAAAAACTTCGAGCGGACCTTTCATTTCTCGTCAACATTTTTCTTCTGTAAAATTGTGCTGAGGATTCGTGTGGATTTCGCCTATGGAATCTTTAACGTTGCTCGTTCATCGCTCAATGTCTAGCATAGAGCATAGCCCATATTCCATCGCAGGCTCGACGACTGTTTTTTTTTTTTCACTAAACTCATATTTTCGGTCGCTTTTAGTTTATCCGATACTTTTTGCAGCAGCGCCACTTTTCACATACTCAACTAGGGGCCTATGCGAAGTAATCCTCGGGGGACGCTAAAAGTTTTGTTATAGTCTTCGGCTACGGCGTAGACCACTCTCGACCTCCATTATGCGGATCTATCTTACATCCATAATACATTTGGGTAAGGAGTGCGTCGTGAAAAATACTAAAAGTGGCATTTTTTTTCAAATTCAAGTATGTCACACCTGAAACATATATAATAATAACACATGTATTACAAAATAAATGAAACCCGATCCAATACATACTAGTGAAAATCTTTTAATAAGACGTCGAGTATATATTATACGTATTATACATATATACATATGTATGTAGGATTCTAGGACTATGGGACTAGTGAATACGGCTTCGAATTGCATTACTTGTAGGATATATAGCTTAAGATATCCGGCACGACACTTGACGATAAAATTGTATTGCGAAATCTTGGCAATACGGAGATAGCGAAAATATCTCGATTGGAATATATGTACATATTTGTGTATGTGCGTTGAACCCTTGCGAGCGGGTCAAAGCTACGCCCACGCGTCTATTTAAAGATCGATCCAACGAGACTGTTTACGTTTCACAGTAACAAAACGGACGACGAAATAACGACATAATCCGCAAAGTGCACATAGATACCCCGTCCGCGATAAGGGATAATGAAATATGTTTTGAGACGATCGGGGAAAAAGAGAGAAAACTAAAGCAAACCCGGGAAATTTATACGCGTGTACGTTTGTCGGTGTCTGTGTGCACGTGGGGATTTATTTTTTCTCATTGCCTCTTTTCCTTCTAGATTTCTTTCTTCTAAATCGGAGGAAAGTTAAATCTCTTTACATTTCAGTTGATTGGAAGAGATATACGCACAAAGACGAAACTAAAGTTTTTTCATTGGTATGTATGTATTTTTGTTTCAGCGTTTACGCCGTTTCCGTGCCAATGGATACTGACGAATTTTTTTTCTCCGTACTTACCCATCTTAATAAAACAAGTGCGATTTACATATGTACATACATACATACAGGAGTGTAATCACGAGTGCTGTCGGTATGAATTCGCACTTTGGCTGAACTAAAGGCGAATTCTCGCTGAATCTAAAATGCATTCAAGAGGAAGCCAGTCAACTTAGGGGCTTTGATTGAAAGGAAGCGGCGAACCGTGAAGGGTTAGAAACCGCTAATTTAGCCGTCTCTT
This sequence comes from Arctopsyche grandis, assembly GCF_051622035.1. NCBI lineage: Eukaryota > Metazoa > Arthropoda > Insecta > Trichoptera > Hydropsychidae > Arctopsyche > Arctopsyche grandis. Next base: position 15,613,561 of record NC_135357.1, read on the forward strand.
GAACGCGCGAACGCTTGCAGATCTAATATGACAAAATATTATATACATATAATATAATATTTTAATTTCGATGTTATTTATTTATTTATAATATGTTATGAAGTACGTCGTTTTGTGATAAATAAATAAAATCTATCTATGACCAAATATACAAAAACCCGACTAACTAATTAAGTAGTGAAAATATAATTTTTTATTAAATAATAATAATAAAAAGAAAATTGTTTTATTCGGAAAATATTAAGTCGATGAATTTGTGACAAAATCAAATAAATTACAGTCCAATATTTCGTTGGAAAAAGTTGAAATACAAACAAAATTTAATTAAAGTATACATGCATATATGTATGTCCATACATATGTATATGTATGTATATATTATAAAACGTTAACATATGTGTATAAGATATGCAGATTTGAAAATATATCACTATACATATTTACATATATGTATGTAGATACATATGTTTATATTATATTTTCGTAGGCTTATCACGCAGTCCTTGAAGCAAAACGACACTACTTTCAAGCCGGTCTTGCTTTGTAGAAGGGCGAAGGCATCACCACGAGTCTTTTTAGGGTATGAAATGATATTATTAGCATAAAAATGGGTTTCGCCTTGCAAGCAGGCGAAGGTGTGTTTATAAATCACAATAGGGAACACACATACATCAGACCGAATTTACACAATGGATGCGAAAGAGCAATTTTCACATTCCACCACCGCTACCCCAGAACAGCATCATGAATAACATTTTATTTTCCAGTACACAATTAGATTATGCGGACGCAAGGTAAAGGCCGATGACGTTTATAAAAACTATACAACAAAGCAGGTAGACCAGCATAAAAACTTTCCATGGAACTTTTTCGCAGGGATAATGTCAGATCCGAGAGCGGGCTGTGGCGGGACAGATTCCTAACGACAACGAATGCGAGAAATTTACTAGCGACACTAAAATGTTCAAAAGTTTCGCGGTAATGTCCGACCATAAAAGACAGACAAACATGCTTTCGCTGCCATCAAATCACCAAAGTACCACTTCGCGAGCAGGCAACGCTGGCTACTCAACAACTACCACTTCAGAGGACGATGGGGGTCGTCCAGTGGTGGTTGCGAATGTTGTACCAGTGCCAAGACGGTCGTCTCAGAGACTTGCCAGAAAATGGCCGAAGAATGCCGGACAATGGCCGTATTTGAAAAGTTCTCTAGGATCCGGTCCCTCCAGCTGAGCGTAAAGTCGCTCCAACTGTTGTAAGAATAACAACCATTGTTGTCCTTTGAACGTCGAGACTTTTTAGTTAGTCGTCGTTTTATCGCATCGAAATCAGCCAAGCACAAACAACTTTGTCCGAACAGTGTTTATATATTATAAAATATATAGATGCATAGTACTGAAGCAAACTTCGGTCAATTTGCGCTAAAACTCTACATTAACTTAATAAAGAGGAAAAGATTTTTTTTATTTTGTAATGATTTGTCTGGCTGTAGTTGAGCTTTGAATCGGTATAAATAAATATATTTAAGGAACATCGAAACTATTTATTGGAAAGCGTACTTCACCAGTGCGTTTCGAGTGTCATATGAAGAATAATTTTGAACAATAAAATGGAATGGAAAATGACACTTTTAGAAACTAATTTTTATTTAGAAACATCTAAAAAAAAAGCGAACAAAAACGAATCATCAAAAAATATATGCAGATTGACATTAATTTATATTATATATGGAGCAAAAGTATAGATGATGCGGTATGAACAGCAAAATTAAATTTATTAAAGGAACAAATGTCCGGAAAAGTCGACCACGAAAAATGACATAATCTAACCTGCAATATGTACGTATGTATGTACATTCATATATTAAAGCTGAACAGTAGAAAGTATAAACATTTAAAAAAACGTCGTAGCTAAAAAACACATAATATACATATGTATGTATGTAGGTGGGTTAGGGCGAAATCACATAGAGTGGGGCGTTGCACGCGTTTTTTTTTATAGATAATTTTAAATATGCGAAAAAAATGCAACATCTCCAGCACATTGCACACAGTCCCAAAAATCACCCCTGAAGTGTTTTCGGTGATATTTTGCCCTTGTATTGATATTGATAGCTTGACAGTGATTGATAACGGTTGATTCCATATTTGAAGAAATGTGGGGAGAAACTTGTCGAAATAATAAGATCGTGCAAATTAACAATAAACTGGGAACGCCCTTTCTTGACTGAAAGCCACGACGATATGCCGTGCCGTTCATCTCTGTGCGATTTCGCCTTTATGCTAATTTACTTTCAAATCAATAACTCCTATGTATAATTGCATTGCATTGTGAATCACATTATGTTCATTTTATAATCGGGCATAGTGCCGTTAGTATTCAAAGTATTAATGATAATATAAAATACAAATGGGCAATGAAAATATCTCATGAAATAAAAGGGATAAAAACGCGACTCCAATACAGGAGAGAACGGGCTCAGTCGAGCAGATAATGCCACGTGCTCTTTTGTTGGCCGTTCAGGGTCGGTCAACGAATAACAACGGATGTTATTATAAGCCCATATTGTGCAAGTTGGCCCAAAAAGGGCAGCCCCAAAAGGAAAATATTTGCGATACGTCGCACACTACACTAATGGAGTTTTACCGCGATGGCCAAAAGGACCTATTGAATATAATATCTATACGAGATGTATCGCCGGGCGATATACATACATATGTATGTACATAAACAGGTATGTACGAGTATGTATGTATGTAGTATGGTAGAATTTTCCGCTAGCACGTAAAAAAGTTTCTTTTTATTTATTCTATTTTCAGTGTAACTACTATGCAGGGAGGCTTCTTCACAAGGAAACATATTTTTATCATTTCTCATGTTCAGTGAAATGTTTCAAGTATGTACTCTTCAGTTTCTTCCCGATGCACTTTCAAAGAATAGAAGGAATGTTTTTAAGAGGTATTAATTTGAAATAAATCGTTTCAATAAACGATCGCTTCATTGATATTCAATTTATGAGTACCCATCCCTGCACAGATATAAAACTAGTACATGTAAAAAAAATTTAGTCCGATTCAGTTAGCAGTTTGGGAGATAATTGAATTCAAAAACTTGAAAAAAAGGGGGCACCTATAAGGGGAGGTACCATTTCCAGTCAACTTAAAATGGTACCTCCATGTCGATTAGAATTTCAGTAACCGATACTAAGTTTCAGTTCGATAGGACTAACGGTGTTCAAAAAATCCCCAAAATACACAGACACACACACACACACACATTTTTTCTAGATCATGAAAACGTGATCAGTGATCGATTCTGAGTTCGAATCAGTCAAAATCTTGAGTTCAAATTTTCCCACGATCACAAAACTTCATCTATTATTACTATATAGATAAAGTAAAAAATGTATAACTACGAGGGGGGAAACAATATTCATATTCATTCACAGATCAATTAGACTGAATTATTAAACAATAAAAGCTTGAAATCCTTAATGTAATTTTTATTTTCTATGATCTTATTATTTCGACAAGTTCTGCTATATTTTTTTGCAAACATGGGATAACCGTTATCGATCACTGTCAAGCTTCGTCCGAAGGGTCGAATTGGTATATATCACCGTCAGGTTAGTATAAACAATTCTATAGAATTTCAAGGAGACCGCTCCAATGAATAGACGGTCCCATGTATATACCGCACGATACCACGTATATGACCACCGTCTAACATGTTTTTTTTGTATGTTTAAAACTATCTAAAAAAAATATTCCACATACAACATACCACATGCCTCGCTGCGTGTTCGCGCTATTAGTCTTGGCCGTAACACATCAATAGTCGTGCCGCATTTGAATATTTTTATTTTATTTTATTTAATCTATGTAATATTAAAGTGGAAATGTATATGAGAAAGTGTGAAAGCTTGTAATATAAAGTTTATATAAGATTGTGTAAAAAAGTAACTGTTATAAGTTATAACTATTCAATTACGTGAAGTTGTGCAAGAAACTGTCATCACTAGAGGTAAGACCGGAAGCGTGCTTTTTCCAGGAAACGGGGCGTTTTGGATCTATTTTCCAGGAAACAGAGCAAACTACAAAGCTAGAGAGCATAAAAAAAAGGTTCATCACAAAAATGAACAAAGCACGGGAAACAATGAACAAAGAACGGCGCAAAGTTGGTCCGCTCTTAGTCATCACGTAGATCTGACAAGATGATTCCGATGTGATTTTTAAAGTTTAAATTTTTATAGGGTCATGTTGGTTACATTTGTTTATTTTATTGAAAGAAAAATATCACGGCAAACAAAAGAGTCGAAGTGGTTTAAAATCAAGTGACAAAATGTCGAACTCCATCTAACAAGCGAGTGAATCTAATAAAAAGCTTATAAAAAATAATGATTTTACGTGCATATTGTTGCATTAATTTTGTATTGATCAAAAATACTATTCAAACTATGTAGGAACTCAAACCGTAAGAAAACGAATGAAATTCATGAATTTTCTTATACTTTATTATATATATGAATGTAGTTTTGAATCATATGTATGTATGTATATAGGGCGAGCACTGGTGTGGAACGTTTGAAAATCGTATTGTATGTTCAACATGAATTTTAGAGCGATCTGTAGAATTCCATCTAAGCCATTCTACTCCCACCCCCTTCGGAATCACCCCGTTCCACCGCCTTCGAATTGCGTATTCCACAAACGATGCAATATCCTGGAGACCTTGCATGACGAGGGTCCAGAACCCCACAGGAACGGGAGACCGAGCCCACCCAACCGTGAACAACACCGCCGCATAAGTCTGGAACGACGTCCCACCCGAAACTAACAAAATGCCGCACTTGACCCTGCGAAGACCGGTTGCACGTCACATTCGATTTGAACCAACGTATCCAAACGAGTGGGCATTGATGTGTGTGAATGCTTGAAAAAAAACTTACAAAAACAGTTGCGAATTCGTTAAAACTTGCCGAGTGAAGAGCGTAAACCAGAAGAATACGGTGAGCGAATGCGGGTTAACTAGGAAAAGCTAGGCGGACTTTTCCGGAATCGGGGCGATATCGGAGCTGTAACACAAAGAGGTAAGTGGGTATTTATTATGGCAATATGGGGATGATGTTACAACTTATATACGGTCGCCGCAGCATCAATTGAATTCACAATGAGACGAGGACTCGTCTAACGGGAACCCTTTGTACGTCGCACCCAAAATACAAATGACGGCCAGAAAAAGGAGATGGTATGGTGGTTGGTGGCTTTAGTTCTGAACAAACGTGTGCCAATAATTGAGTACGACACGGTTGTTGTTGTTTACGACTCAATTAAACAACATCGTGACGTTTGAATTTCGAGTGAACTTTTAAATGCAAGGAATGCTTTTATTTAAAAAAAATAAAAAAAACATGTTACGTATAAAAAAGGCGATTGAAGGTGTAGGAAATTTATGAATGACATGAACGCATTAAGAACATAAAATAAAATATTAACGATGCATAAAAAAGATAACAACGTCTCAAACACACGAGGAAGCGTTGTAGGTAAAGTCGTTCATTGTTATTACGGTACTAACGTTTCGGTTCCAAATACTTTCCCGCCGAATACACAAACATAAAAATAAGATAAATTATGTCGACCCTCTGTTTAAGCGTTTCACGAAAAACATTTTGAAAAATTTTATGCGTTGTATGGTAAAATCGATCTCTTAATTTACATAGATGAATCGCTAATAAGTATTTAAAAAAACGTGGCGACTGCTCGAACGCTTAAAAAAAAGAAAATAAAAGCTGTAACGAATAGGGAAACAAAACAACGGGAAACGTTGTAATAAGTGAAAGTGGAGGAAGACGAAAGAGGAAAAAATAAAGAAAAATGGCCATAGGGGAAAAGCGTGTGCAGAGCGAGAATATGAAATTAATCAAGAGAAAATTTAAACACCCCAGAGGCAATTTTCAGATGTGGGCGGGGGAGGAAAGTCTTTCTCGTTATTTTTGCTCAATTTTTTTTGTATCTTTGTTATACACCACAAAGGCGTCGTTTCATTGCGCGGTCAAAAGTCTGAGATAGCTTCAACTTTTCACTGAAGTTCGTTTGAGCACAAATTCAACAACTACATAGTGCAACCTTCCACTCGAAATGGAGACAAGCATCTTAAAGTGTAGAAAATTAATAAACTCAACAACGAAGAGAAGATTGAAGTGTTTGAATAAGTCATGGTTCCCAAGAAACTACATATGTATGTATGTATATTAAAATACGACAGAAATGAAGAAAAATGGAATTAAAAGCATCAGAGTATAAAAATAAATACATAGTACGAGATGAGATACCGATTTTACGGCGGACAACATTTAAATGTATCCATTGCGAACTACACAACATCTTTGTAGAATAGCAACATTGACGGAAATCGATTTCGGTGCGCAAACGGACAGACGGACGTGAGATAACAGCACGGTGGGCCAAAAAAGACACACATAACGCTTATAAATCAACATTATGGGATACGTGAAGACATTTCCAATAATCTTCAATTCGGCAAAACTGCCTACGAACCGACGTACAGCTGCCGTTTCTGATAGAAAATGTTTAAACGGCAATCGAATAAAAAAAGAGACGAGTTTTCATTGTGAACAAAAAATAGCCAAACAAAATTTGAAACGCATATTTTGTAGTTGTCATTTTTTTAAGAATGTATTATTTAGAGTTCAGATTATTTGTTTTAATTTCAAGTTTTTAAAGATTTAAAAATTCTAACAAACGACGATTTTTCTCTAATATGCATAGCAAAATTAGAAGAACAAAGGAAAAAAACCGGAAATATAATACATACATATATATATATATACATAAACAAAAAAATATTTTCAATTTTTATGCTAATAGATACATCCTAAGTAGCCTACCATTCTCAATAACATCTTGTTTGTCTTCAAAATTAAATCTTTTGAATGTATTGTCGAACAATAAATCGAAAATACAACATTCCAAGGCCTCGTTGTTCGAATCCTACTGATTTTTATTTTTGATTGTGCTGTAATCCACACTGATTTTTTCTGAGGGAATCGTGTCGCGAACCGAGTCCCTTGTCATATTTGTACTCATAAATTTCGGTGAAAATGTGTCATTTCGACAAAAAAATGGTTCAAAATGATGTTTGATCGACACAAATCAGAAAATTCTTAGTGGAAATTCCATAAATTAAAAAATGACGAGTAAATTAAAAAATGTTTTGTCTTCGTCAGTGTTGCGAAGGCAATAGAATTGAGATGGCGAGCAAGCGAAAGACGCGACGGACCATACCATAAAAATCCACTACCGCTACCTCAGGTAGGGCCGATTCCGGTTTTTGAACTTCGCTAATCTGAGTGAACAATATCAATATGGACAACGATTTGAATTTATAGTAATTGAATTGTTGATATTTTAAAATTTTAGGTAAAAGATTTTAGGGGACTCGCCTATTCTCTCTAGTTCAATGACGGCACGCTACTGGTTGTATACTCGGCGAACGTAAAACAAATACAGAATCCGTCAAAAAAATATGTATTGAAATGTTGAATGTGTATACAATATATGTATAGAATTATAGAAAACATATGTACATATGTATGTATGTGCATGCTTAGGCATAATACGGACGACGGCTATCAGAACTTTTCAAATTATAAAATAATTTACTAAAGTTGTGGGACGAAACTACACGGAAGGGGCAAAGAGGAGAAATCCCTCTAAAACTATTTGTTCTGAGTAATTGATTCAATGCCATACCGTAAACTTAACAGTTTGAAACTAGGGTCAAAGGAGAGGCCTCATATGAAAATACATCTGGTTTCATTACGCGAGTATATTCCGAAACTTCAGCACGTACGCGCATATGAAAAATAATATTTCAATAAAGAAACATATGTACACATACATACATATATTGAGGCGTGTGGCTGTGTGTTGGTGCTTTAATTTAAATCGAACAGAGGGGAGTTGGAAAAACATCTTCGATGGTTTACGCGCACAGAGTCTTTCCGTAAATTATGGAAAATGTTAATGAATTTCCACACCAAAGAGTGCAAATTAAATTTAGCCTGTTTTGATTATGAAATTATATTAGCATAAATTATAATCGGGGTACGCGTACTGCGTGTTGCCAATTTAAATATTAATACATATAACAAAAATGTGTTCGTACGTGCAACGAGCATCGCATACGAAAATGAGAAAAAAATATACTCACATAGGTACATATACTCGTATCAACAGACACATAAAATTTAACAAGAAAAGCTCGTTCAGAGAAGTTAACCCTTTCTCGACTTGGAATTGTCTTCATTTAGAGAAAATGGGTTCAATTTAATTAATTCTGTATTACGCGGCTAAGAGACGAATACAGCTCAGATCCGAATTCGGAGTATGGGATATGGAGCATTATTGTCATGCGTCCAAAACAACGTCTTTTCACATTGCGATCGTTTGACGCTCGATTGCCCCCGAAACTGAAATTGGTATACGTTGTTGACGATAAAAGCCAAACTCACAGCCCGCACAGTTCTGGGACACGAACTCACATTTGCTAAAAACGTAAATTTAAATGCGTGTGTGTAATACTGATCAATGAATTTATCCCTCAATGGTGCTAAAAAAATGATGTGAATATGATTTATGTACTAGGTATTTTTATAATTACTGGAATTTTCACTATTTGGAATACACCCCAATAAGAACCTTATTTCTATCTTCTTCTTTCACCTCATCAATGAGGCCTGGCCGCACCAGGTGAGTTGCGGACAACTTGGTAGGTAGACAATTTTGTTATGTGACCAGATCAAATATATGCAGTTGTATGGAGCATGCCATACCGGGTGACTTACCGGTTGCCCAAGCCATTAAGTCACAACCTAACGCTTGAGCAACAAATTCACTCGCAAGTTACCCCAGCCTAGTACAGATGACTCAAAAAGATTTTATCTTAAAACGCTAAATAATGTATGTATGTGCCTTTACATATCGATATAATTTGTACCTTTACACAAATATATGTATGTATGTATGTGTGTATTCGTAATAACAACATTATATCATATACATATGTATTTATGTATGTACATGTAGCTAATTTAAATTTCGTGAGATAGATAATAATAATACATTTGGAGATTTCCGTTCTAGGATATCGAATGTTTCGGTTACAACGATCTTCAAGCGCACCTGCTTCGTTAGGCTGTGGTTAATTAATTAAGAGATGGCGACCGCCTCCGCAAACTTTTAATTGCCAGAAGCATTCTTCAGACTATCGCGATGCGAGAGACCAAAACTTGGTCGCACCTACTCGAACATGAATTAGGAGAGAGAGAGAGAGAGAGAGAGAGAGAGAGAGAGAGAGAGAGAGACGGATTAAACCCTACAAAGAGAATTGTGGACGAGTTAAATGGCGTGGCGAAATCGCTTAATGGCATCTAACCGTTACCTCAAAAATGATAGCGAGCAAGTTAACGCAATAACTGGAAATGAAATTCAAAGTTTTATACACCAGAAATTTTAATATGACATCTAAAATGAAACGACATTAAATATTTCATTACCACAGTTTCAGATCTGAGAGACAATTTCGCGGAATGTATGTGGATGAATAAAAAATTGTAAATTTATGAATCGGTACACAATTTCAGTTGTGCGTTTTTATTCAGAGGGAAAACAAACGCAAGGCTATAGAAAACAGTTATAATTTTATATTTTATCGTCATCATTCACAGTCATTCGCCATCACTGCTGGATGAAGGTCTCTCCAACACGCTTCCATTTGACCAATTCTCATTCATCTCAACCCACACATTTTTCTGATTTCATCCACCCATCTCCCCTGTGACCTTCCTTGCACGCCTTTTCATTCTTTCGGGTACCATTCGACCACTTCTTTCGTTCATATATCGTCCGTTCTTTTAGCTACATGATCCACCCATTGACATTTCAATCTCTTTACTCTCACCATTATATGAACACTTCAGCATACTTCTCACCCACGTATTACGTTTTCTATATCTCCTCGTTATGCCAAGCATACAGCATTTTATATTTCATTGAGTACAGTTCATTGAGTATGCAGCAATCTCGCGATCAATGCCCAAGTTTCACATCTACTCTCCACGAACACAAATATCCTCTTATACGTATACCTGAGTTCAGAGACTTAGCCGTAAAACCATCGTAGAATATTTAAATGGCCTTTTTTTTAAACATTAATTGAAATGTTTCGTTCTCGCCATATAAAATTCCGAATTATAATAATTTTATTTAGCGATGTTTTGAACCATTTTTTTTTTGTTTTCATATTAAATTTTTTTTTTTATTATTAAAATTAATTATATTTTAATGATATTTTTATTTTTATTTTTTTTTGGGGGCCATCTTATCGATTCCCGATAAATCATCACCAGCGATATCGTTGCTCTTCAGATCATGTACGGGCACTACGGAATCATCACTCCGTCCCCAAAATTGTGAATTGGGCTTCTGAATCTCTCACATTCAGAACACCAATTCGTGAGGCTTTTTTCGCTTTAAACGCCTCTGCTGGTGAGTTGTGTCCAATAGCTGCAACGCTTCTATGTTAGGGTGACAGTGCAGTCTCAACTCGTGCCTCCCGGCGCATTCTCGGATGACTTCTTTTACTTTTTTGATTTTAAGGTCCTTGTGGATCTCTTCATTTGTGACGAAGCGATATGCATCGGTGATAATCCTCAAAAACTGGTTTTGACATCTTTGCATTTTTTCGATATTGGATGGCTTACTGCATCCCCACAGTTGTATGCCATATGTCCATATTGGCTTCACGATTGCCTGGTATATCAGTTTTTTGCATTGTAGGTCTAATTTGGAGTGTCTTCCTATTAGCCAATGCATTTCTCTTTGTTTAATTCGAATCTGTTCTATTTTTTTTTTAATGTGATGCCTCCACGTAAGCCTTGAGTCAAGATGCAGTCCTAAATATTTAGCTGACAAAGCTTGTGGAACTTGGATTCCGTTTATGAAAGTCTGAGTGCTGACACTATTTCGTCGCAGTGCAAATGTGACCTGCATTGATTTTAGCTCGTTGAGTTTCATTTTCCAGTCCTTGGTCCATTTGCTGATCTTGTCCAGTGCACGCTGCAGGCGTTCAAATGCTTCCTCCTGTGACTCGCTCGATGACATAATGACTGTGTCATCTGCAAATGTTCCAATGAATGTCTCTTCGCTTGTCGGGATGTCAGCAGTGTATATCAGGTACAGTATAGGCCCTATTACGCTTCCCTGTGGTACTCCTGCAGAGGCTGTGAAAAAGTTAGAGAATGCCTCCTCATGAGCAACTCTGAATTTGGGTCCGGATAAGTATGATTCCAGTAATTTGACATAATTTCCAGGTAATGACTTGCTGATTTTGTGGATAAGTCCTTCGTGCCATACCCTGTCGAAGGCCTGTGAGACATCAAGAAATACAGCTGGACAATACTTTTTTTCCTCTAGCGATTGCTCTATTTTTGAAATAACACGGTGCACTTGATCGATGGTAGAATGTTTCGACCTAAATCCAAATTGGAAGTCGGGAACATCGGTTAAGGGCTGGAGTCTTTTTAATAATAGTTTTTCGAATAGCTTAGAGATCGCAGGCAACAAGGATATTGGTCTGTATGATGTTACTTGTTCGGGTGACTTTTCAGGTTTCTTCAACATTATGATTTGAGCAGTTTTGAAGCACTCTGGCACATGCTTGAGCCGGAAACATGCATTGTATAAGTATGTTAGCATGATAATAGCCTTTTTCGAAAGTTCCTTGAATAGTCCCGGTGAGATTTCGTCAATTCCAGGTGCCTTTTTAGGATTTATATTGTCATCTATTTCTTTAGCTACTTCCATGGGGGTGACAGTTTTGATTAGTTGCTGTGGTTGATACATTGGTGTATAATCAGCATCAGATTGAATATTGTGTGGTTGGAATACTGTCTCTAAGTGTTGTGCAAACAGCTCAGCTTTTTCTTTGTTGCTTCTTATCCACTCTCCTTGCGCATTTTTCAGAGGTGGTATTTGTAGAATTGGTCGTTTGAATTTCCTAGTTGCTTTCCATAGTGAGTGATTTTTATCAGCTGCAGGGCCCAAACCTTCCAAATATTTTTCAAAACAATTTTGTTTGTGCTCTTTAATAAGTCGGTTAACTTTGTTACTTATGTGGTTAAATTCTCTTTTGTCTGCAATATTTCTGGTTCTATGCCATATTCGTCTTGTTCTACGTCTTTCTTTAATCAATTGTCTAATTTCCATGGGGTAATTAATGATTTGGTCTGGTTTTTCTTTTGGTACAGGTGTAGCTTCTTTCGCAGCCTCTCGTACAGAGTCAATAAAATTTTGAGTGTGTAGTTCGAGATCTTCTATAGTTTTAAGTTTCACTATTAAATTTATTGATTGGTCTAGTTTTTTCCTGAACATATCCCAGTTAGTGCGTTTATTTTTCAGGTTCTGTCTCCTTATTCTTTTAATTACCAGTGTGCTCAGTGTCATTAGCACTGGTGTGTGATCAGAAGTAAGGTCCTCTATTCCTTTGACCTCAATGTGGTTTGGGGCTATTCCTTTGGATATAAAAAAGTCAATTAAATCTGGTACCTTTTTACTGTCGGTCGGCCAGAAGGTTGGTTTTTGTGAGGAATGATACTCGCACGAGGAGCTCTGAATCGCGTATAGAAGGTTGTTTCCTTTACCAGGAGTTATAAGTCGTGATCCCCAAGCTGTATGTTTAACGTTGTAGTCTCCTCCAATAATAAATCTTGGCCCAAGGGAATTAAAGAGGTTTATAAATTGGTATTTTGTGATGGTATGCTTTGGAGGACAATATGCTGCAGCAATATTTAAGTCAGCATTGCCATATTTAATTGTGATGATAGTAGCTTGCATGAATGGTTCTCTGATATCTTTTTGTTCGAAGTGCTGGATATTTTTTTTGATTAAAATAGCAGTACCACCGCGAGCTCGTTCACTAGGATGTGTTGTCCAATAAGCCGAGTATCCGTTTATCTTTATGTAACTTCTTTGTGAAAAGTGTGTTTCTGATATTAGTGCTAGATCGATGTTGTTTGTCTTTAGAAACACTTCAAGTTCATGGACTCTCTGATTGAGTCCGTTTGCATTCCATGTTAATATGCGTAGGGAATTATCTGTCATTTTTATTATGTTTACTTGGTGATTTGCACTGATTTTCAATTTTTTCCACTCTGGTTATGAGCCAGTTGAGTTGGTGTTTTATTTCAGTTTGAAAGTCACATAGCAACTGCATCATGCCACCGATGGTAGGTTCAGTTGATTTATTTTCCTGCCCGATATCTTGTTTGCTTTTGTCTGCTTGGGACTTAGCTGCTTCACTATATGTTTTGTCCACAGTTGTTTGTTTATCAACAACTTCAATTTGATTTTGTTGTACGCGTTGTGTTACTGTTACCTTTTTGGGTTGTGATGCTTTTATCTTTTTTTTATAGACCTCACACCCCCTGTAGCTAGCTGGATGTCCTTGCTGGCCACACGGGGCACAAGTTGGGGGAACATTTTTCTGCTTGTTGCATTTTGTTGTGTGATGGTCTGCGGCACATTTGACGCATTTAGGTTGTCGATTGCAAAAATTTTTTGTATGCCCAAGTTGTTGACAGTTTGTACACTGAGGGATGTCTTTTACTTTCATTGGTGGTTCTTTAATACCATATACTTCTTTGCAGTTTTCTTTTGGCACCAGGTCTACAAAAAATAGTGGGAAATGTTTTATTTTTCTTTCACCATCGGTTGTAAATTTCTTCATAATATTTGCCACATTGGCCACTTCATATCCTTTATTTTTGAAAGAATCTTTTATTTCATTAACGTCTGTTGATGGCGGTAAACCTCTAACAACCACTCTATAGCACCTTTCATTCTTGAGTTGATAGGTGTGGTACTCGTTGGTTTTCGTTGTCTTTACATTCACGTTGTTTTAAATCATTTAGCGTTTTTTTGATTTTGCGATAATCTTCTTCGGTTTGTGTAGTGATTTTGATACTATTATTTGAAATTAATTTAAATTGACATTGAATGGGTGGTGTTTCTGTTGTTGATAATAGATGAGCTCTAAACTTATTGAAGTCAATAACATTGCTCACATAAATAGGCGGTGGAAGTGGTTGTTTGTTAGGTTTATTGGTTTGCTGTTTTTGTGTTTCTTTCAGGTTATTTTGCGGGGAAGATAATACTTTATCTATTTTTCTTTTTTTACTTCTTTTCTCTGCATTTTGGCTAAGTTCATTTTCAAGTTCTTCTTCATCCGTGTGGTAGTCTTTATTCATATTGTCAAGACTTTTGCTCCTATTTAGAATAGATGTAGAAGGCTTTGGGGCCCCATGGGGCCCCAAAGAGGGCGCAGGGAGGCGCAGCCTCATGGGGCGTAGCCTTATGGGGCCCAGTCTTATAGGGCGCAGCCTTATGGGGCGCTGCCTTATGGGGCGCCGCCTTATGGAGCTTAGCCGCATGGGGCCCCGAAGGGGGCGCAGGGGGGCGCAGCCTCATAGGGCGAAGCCCCCATGGGGCGCAGCCTTATGAGGCGAAGCCCTAAACGGCAACTGATCATGGGGGCGAAGCCCTAAAAGGCATTAACTAAGGGGGGCGAAGCCCTAGACGGCAATTTATCATGGGGACGCGGAGGGGCGAAGCCCTAAAAGGCAACTGATCATGGGGGCGAAGCCTTAGACGGCATTTAATCATGGGGGCGCGGAGGGGCGAAGCCCTAAAAGGCATTAACTAAGGGGGGCGAAGCCCTAGACGGCATTTAATCATGGCGGCGCGGAGGGGCGAAGCCCTAATAGGCATTAACTAAGGGGGGTGAAGCCCTAGACGGCAATTAATCATGGGGGCGCGGAGGGGCGAAGCCCTAATAGGCATTAACTAAGGGGGGCGAAGCCCTAGACGGCAATTAATCATGGGGGCGCGGAGGGGCGAAGCCCTAAAAGGCAACTGATCATGGGGGCGAAGCCCTAAACGGCAATTTATCTTGGGGGCGCGGGGGGCGAAGCCCTAAAAGGCATTAACTAAGGGGGGCGAAGCCCTAGACGGCATTTAATCATGGGGGCGCGGAGGGGCGAAGCCCTAAAAGGCAACTGATCATGGGGGCGAAGCCCTAAACGGCAATTGCTCATGGGGGCGTGGAGGGGCGAAGCCCTAGAAGGCAAAAAAAAAATTTTGATTTTTTTTTTTTTTTTTTTTTTTTTTTTTTATTTTATTTTTTATTTTTTTTCTTTTTTAAATTTAAAATTTTTTTTTTTTTTTTAATTAAATGTTTACTATTAGCTTAGTCATGTTTAAGCGGTTTATATTATAAACACTGAGCGAAGCCGGGTAATACAGCTAGTTTAATATATATGTAATTTATAATATTCAAGGTTGCGAGGTCAATGAACGGGGTTTGTTTATACATAATTGTGGGTATTGGGTTTTGTAAATTAAACATACATTTTTGCTTACGTCACGCGATATAAAAATACGTACTTTTCATTTTATCCAATTCCGATTCGGATTTCGATTTTGGGTTTTATAATTTTTTCTTTTTTATTGCATAATTTAATTGGCATAACCGATTTCCGATTTCTGTTTCAGTTCCGATTCCGATTAATTATTACTATTCATATTGTTACTTTATTTTAAATCATGTATCAATCCGAAAGCACCCGTTGAAATTTCAACGGGCATAAAACTACAAAAATATTAAATATGTGAGAAAAAATTAACTGTTATAACTATAGGCCGGCGCATCGCGGTGCCGGCTTGAAATAAATGGGTTCCTACTGTCAATTTCTATTATTAACCTTTTTTTTGGTCTCTAGAAAGCAAATAAAAAGGTTGTAATATAAATTGACAATAGGAACCCATTTTAGCAGCGAAGTCTAGTTATAACTGTTCGACTACATATTTAATTTGTGAGTTGCGTATGTGGCGATAGAAAGGCGCGTTGGATCGCCAGCTGTCATCGCGTCGATCTGACAGGCGATTCTGATGAAATTTTGATGGTTTAATTTATTTTTTATAGCGTTATATCGGAGACATTTTAAAGAGAGCTAGCTCCCGTATGTCGGTAAAATATCAAAGCGATCGGAAGTGTGGAAGTGCTTCAAAATCAGTTCACAAATATTCTGAGCCGAATGCACAGTCAGTGAAACTACATATTTATATATACATACATATGTACATAAGTATATATATATTCAGAAGTGATTATTTAAATGAAAATTTTAATAAATTCATACTTAAAAAAATATAATATAAAAAAATTATGTATTAAAATAAAAGAGCCTATTTTGTAGTATAATTATCAACGATTGTATTTGCAAGGCTTTTATTATGTAGTTATTAGCGTACGGACCGTATTTTAAATTTAACGATATTTGAATAGTGCTACAAATGCACTCATAAAACACCATTATGCATATAATTTACATCGCAATTTCGAACAAACAGCAAATGGACGAGAATAATTCGCAGCAACTGCAATTACCTACACCAAAGTGGCAGTATTTCATCATCATCATTATCGCCCTCAAATAACACCCACAAAGTTCATTTGCATATATTGTACATTGATAATTTTTCACTCTATTATCTTCAAGATGGCGAGTATAATTATGTCATTGTGGAACAAAAAATATTACGACGATGTAACACGATAAAATACAAAGCTAAATTTATTATGCAAACGAGATGGTAGTTCTAGGGTTGAAAAATAAAACAAAGCATTATTTTACCCGCATTCACGTCTTGGCCTGGTATCATTCTACACTGCAAAATTTACATACAGTATGATGTTGGTAAACTAAATAAAAATATATTATTTTGTAGACATGTACATATGTCATCATCATTATCGTCATCCACAGCCGCTCACCATCCACTACTGGATGAAGGCCTCTCCAACACGCTTCTAGTCGCCTCTGTTTAGCGCAACTCTCATCCATCTCACCCCACATATTTTCCTAATTTCGTCTACCCATTTTACCTGCGGTCTTCCTTTTACCCTTTTGCATTCCCTCGGGTACCATTCTAGCATTTCTTTTATTCATCTTTCGTCCATTCTTCTAGCCACGTGGCCCACCCAATGCCATTTCAATCTCTTAACTCTATCCACTATGTCCACTACTACTACATACTTCTCACCCACGTGTTCCGCTTCCTATCTTTCCTCGTTATGCCGAACATACAGCGTTCCATACTTCTTTGAATGCATTAGACTTTGTGAGGCATCTTGGAGTTCAATAACTGGCAAAACGCATTGATCGAAGATCTTTTTCTTTATGTAAATACATATGATACATATTTATAAAAAAATATTAGTTGAAGAGTGTATTTATTAAATATAAAAAATAATTTTTAACCTTAATACATATAAATAAAATAAAGAAATAGAAGATCATAGTGAACAAAGTCAACCCCTTTCCATTTGCGGACAAATCGTACTGTTGAGCGAAGAATCCCCATCTTACTTTTACGAGAAGTATAAATCAAATATGAATCTTGGGTCGAATGTTCGTTGGTGGGTGGGGGAGGGAGAAGCAGCCCAAGTCTGGATGATGGTGTGTGCGCCAAGATACGAAAGTTAGTATCCTCAAGGTATGATGGAAAGTTTTTTAATAAGGTCATTGTTGGGTAGACGGCACCGCGGCCCCCTGGGTTATTACCGTACTTTAGAATGCATTGCATATTTTGGAATAAATTACGACCCCTTCGAGGCGCGAAACCTACCGTTTTTATCCGTACTGACTGCAGTAAAAAGTGGAATGAAAAAGCGATAGGTAAAGAACGTTTTTAAAGCTACGAGATATTCCTAGACGTATATCCAGGGTGGGGGGGAGGTCCTTTCGGGTTATGTTACAACAACATCAATATATTACACTAAAAGTCGAAAACCTCTTAGGCTTAAACCGATATAAACGACATCACATAGTTTCGTTGCAGCTGAGGATGTAAAAGTATCCACTAAGTATGTACATACATATATACAATATTTACAATATATATGTGTATATGTAGGTCACAATAGAAGTTCATAGATAATTCAGTATCAGTCGAAATTCAGGTATGTACACATACATACATATGTACAAGAGCTCGTATCTTTTAATTAATTCAAATATGTACCAAAAAGTTATATGAACAATATCTGACAGTCTCCACAGAAAAAATAGCTAAGCAAAAATAAATATATAAATATGTATGTATGTACCTACATACATACTTTTCATACATACATATTGATTTCTACTGGCCAGACCTTGGATTTGTGACTCCAGGTCAATCGTTTCCTATCAGAGTTTGCCAATTTATCTGATTTTCATTGAAACGGTTCCAAAAAATTGGCAACCTTACCAATTCTCTCGCAAATCTCGAATTTTCAGCAATCTTGAATTTCACTGAATTGTATAAAATGCTGCATATTTATAAACTTGACCATATATGTCTCTTTGGATGTTAATTGATATGTTTTTACTGAATTGTTTAAAAACGATCGGATAAGAGATATAAAAAAGTCGTCTTAATTGTAATAGTAAGTGAAACGTAAAGGAGGTTTTATAAAAATGTTGCAAATTTACAAATTTTACCAGAGATGTCTCTGTGGATGTTAATTGATATGTATTTACTTTGTATAATATTAATAATACTTTTATCAAATGTACAATGTTTCTGGCCAGGAAGGTGCATTGGTAGTTACCTGTTAGTAGTGCTTCCAATCCCGGAAGGTTACTTCAGCACCGGGATTGCGGTGCTGGGAATTTCCGACCCCGGGATCCCGGTGCTAGCACCGGGATTTCAAATGTATAAGAAAAAAAAGTTCAATTGCATGCTTTCATATTTCAAAAACGATCAATTGCATTTTGCAAACTCTCCCAATGTTTCACGCAAAAAATACTCCCATATTGGCGTACTAATTTTGAGTTTGGCTACATTCTTTAAATTTTCGGATACCATCCGAAAATAAAGTAAAAAACATCGCTTTGATTCATTGATTCGTTTTTTACAAATAGTCTGTACTGTCTAGTAATTATTCATCGAAACAATCCACCTAATATAAAAAAAACTTCAATTAAATTTACATTATGTAAAAAATTCGGATGTATACAACCTACGACTTTATCTATTTATTTGAGGAATATAAGAAGGATAAAAAACAAAATTCGATAATCGAACATATGTATGTACATACACGTTCACACATACCGGCTATGAGCATTTTCAATACAAATGTTGGAAAATTTACACAAGACTAAAGTTCTACCGGCTTACGAATTCCGACCAAAACCTTATCAACTCTATGTTAGTACAAAAATAATACAAGTATAAATTTTCAGCTAAATATATTCAGGGCATTTTTGACTTTACTAAGAGGAAAAAAATCCCGCTTCCGGTTCATTACATTAAGTGATTTTTTTTTTATTTTCATCACATTGACACAACAATTATACTTGAATTTTTACGTGAAGAGCACACATGTTAAAGGGGTCGAAAAAAATAGTGGAAGAAAAAATTGAACAACAGTATACTGCCACTTCTGGTTGACGGATGCTTAAGAACTTTTATACATAACTTGGTAAAATTTCAGTTCAATAAATTAAAGGATTTCTTAGAAAAACATAAAAAACCTTGATTCTCTAAATTACAAGTACTACTTTCGGTTTAGGAAAAAATATTGGGGTATAATATTAATAATTTCTATTACAAGTAAGAAATTTCAGTTCGATTTGATGAGTGGTTTGGGAGATAATTTAATTCAAAAACTTAAAAAGAAAGAAGACACCTATAAGGGGAGGTACCATTTCCGGTCAACCTAAAAATTTGAAAAAAAATTACGGTGTATCGATAAAAATTTCAGTAACCAATACTAAGATTCCGTTCGATAGGACGAACAGTGTTAAAAAAATCCCCAAAATACACTGACACACAATAAACATACAGACACTCACACAGAAACACAGACAAACACAATTTTTTTCTAGATCACGAAAACGTGATCAGTGGTCGCTTCTGAGTTCGAATCAGTTAAGATATGCTTCAAATATCATTGCGGTTGACCACAATATCTGCGACACAATACAGGCCACAATATCTGCGACACAGTACAGTCAGTTCGAAACGGCAAGCCGGCGTCGAAAGTTATTTTTCTAAAAATAATATTTTTAAAGAAATTTCTGCCAGCACCGTAATCCCGGTATTCAGACTAGTTTCAGCACCGGGAATCACGGTACCAGAAAACACCGGGATCCCGGGATTGGAAGTCTTATTGGCTTTCTGGTATAAATTAAAAATTAAAAAAAAAATCATTTTATTTTATTTAAAAAATTATATTTTCCCACTATACTATTACGGGTTACCCCTGAGCGAACCCCTTAGCATTAAACTTGTACACAGTGGCGGACTGGCCATACAAGCGAACATGCCCGATGGCATGTGGGCCCCACTATCTGTTAGAAAATATGGGCCCTCAGTAAAATTAAATAACTTTTTAACTATTTCACGTGTGTAAAAATTTATAGGATATTGCACTTTGGGACCTAAAGTTTGGGTATTTCAACAAAACAAATTTCTTACGATATACAAAAACAACTAATACCTGCTTTAACAGCCCAAGGATCGGTTAACTTTTTTTATTAGTCTCGAAATGTAAGTTTCAACATTTGCGTGGGCCCTTTTGCCGGGCCCATTTCCAACGTCAATATTATGTATATACCAATACCTATGTAACAACTAACTACTGAAATAAAAATGGTAATAAACAAATTTCCGTGAATAATATAAACTGAATTGCTTAAAACAATTTTGATAGGACAATTCATCATCAACCAGCGATTTAAATTTACTTCATATTTTCAAAATAACATTTGATTATACTTCGACGATATAGTAAGATTTAAATACACAATTTTTAACAGTTTCCGAATATAAAATCTATTCCTAATCTAGACACATCCATGTATCCCCAAAATCCCGATTTTCGAGTAACATTAATTGAAAATATTATGCATTTTTTTCAGGGACGTAATTTGAGGGGGGGGCATAGGGGGGCTCGCCCTCCTAAATTAAGGAATAGTGTGAATTTAGAAAATATTATGAATTTAATGATTAATAAGATACTATGGATCTATGAATGCTACGTTTATTTCTTATGTATGTTACTTTTGGGTAACTAATAAAATAATCGCAGCTATGTGCTTTGAAAAACAAAATTATTATTTCAAAGCAAGTATATTTTGGTTTTTAAGTGGTATGCCTTGGGTAAAATTCTTAGAAATTGCTCATCCTATTGAGCGAATCGTTAGAAAGGTCCCCTTTACTTTATTTTGTCTCAAAAACAGATGTGTAACGTTTATTTTTCCGAAAGTTTGTATATTTTTGTTTTCAAGAAAAGTTTTAAATTAATAT